>NC_135809.1:21170434-21422510 GCF_964213995.1 Mustelus asterias
TGGCATGGGGCAGCAATGAATGTGAAACAGATTGATAAGTGACGCTCAGTGGCATTGCATACTTGTACCTGGCAAATAATGCTATTGGATAGGATTCCTTTGGCAGTTACCTTATCTTCCACATCTGTTCCCAGGTCCTTTGAGTACTGTACACAATATTAACCCTCGCTGTTACCTCTGCGCTGCTCTATAAGCTGCATTGATATCCTCCTCAGAATGCCCCACCCTACACAATAGCCTCCAACTTTCAGAGTGGATTTGTGTTACTGCATCAAATACCCATGGTTTATAATTTCTGTACATATTTTTATTTTGTTAACTATTGCCAGCTACTGCATGGTGGCACAGTGGTTAGCACTACTGCCTAACAGCGCCAGGTTCGATCCCCAGCTTGGGTCACTGTCTGTGTGGAGTTTGCATGTTCTCTCTGTGTCTACGTGGGTTTTCTCCGGGTGCTCCGGTTTCCTTCCACAGTCCGAAAGCTGTGCTGGTTAGGTGCATTGGCCGTGCTAAATTCTCCCTCAGTGTACCCGAACAGGCGCCGGAGTGTGGCGACTAGGGGATTTTCACAGTAACTTGCAATGTAAAAACTATGCAAAGACAGTCTAGGAAACACAAACCTCTGTCCCCAGGCACCTTTTCAAATTTTATTTCAGTCCTGACAATTCATCCCTCCCTGGATTGAGGTTGAAGTTAAAATGTAAAGGCTGCCTGGCCAATGGGGCCACTCACCGACCATAAAGGCAGACAGACTACATATAATTATGTCCAAGTGGCCCCTGAAGCACGCTGACTCCCGCACCCGCCCACTGACCAGAATATTGTTCTAATGTGTTATGACATTGGGACACGCGCCCAACAGCATCTCACAGGATTTCACACACTTCTTGGTCGGGTGTGTGTCCGCCCGAGCAACTTAAAATCCCTGGCGCTGTGAGGCAGTTGTGTTAACCACTCTGCCGCCATGCAGTGGCTGGCAATAGTGAACAAAATAAAAATATACACTGAAATTAGAAACCATGGGTATTTGATGCAGTAACATCCCGAAGACAGCTCCTCAATGGCTGTAGCCCTGTGGGAACATGTTGGAAGCGTCAGCCCACATTCTCTCTTTTCTCAATACCCACCATCCCTGGCAATGCTCAGTTTTTCCCAGTGCGTGCTTCATGCCCGTTAATTGGCCAGCTAGTATGAAACTGCATTCCGGGGCTAAGCGTGGCCGGAACCACTTTTCACACCAATTTCCGGGCCCACCGAGTGTGAGCTCCCAATGGGCAAAAAATTCAGGTGCAAATAGTTTCTGCAAATACTGAAACATACTTTTACTGTCTTTATAAAATTTGGTCCGATTATATCTTTGGATATAGGGAGCGTTCTTGCCTGCCATTCATGCCACACTCCTGATGCAGTGAGGTCTGAGAATCTGGTGGCTAGCCAAGTCTCCCTTCACTGCAGCAAGATGGGAAAATCCCACCAGTGCGAACGATGATAGGATTCTGGCCATAGTCATTTATTCTATCAACTCATTTTTTGATGGAAAATGTGCATAAATATTTGAAGCAAAATAAAAGACAAGATTGATATCTGGGGTGGTATGGGGAAAAGTACAACAACGGGCTTAGTTTGGTTTGCAATCGCAAGGTCAGCAGTGACAGGAGAGAGTTCAGGAGAGATTGACTAAAGATGAGGGATTACACTTATGCAAATAGAATAAACTTTGGTTGTTTTCCTTAGAACAGAGAAGGCAAAGGGGAGATTTGATATAGTTGTTCAAAACAGTGAAGTGTTTAGATAGTGTAAATGAAGATAAATTGTTTCCAAAAGCTGAAGGGCTGATAACCAAGGGTACATTTTGAGATGATTGGCAAAAAAGGCAACATGAGGGAAAATGTTTAAATGGTTTGCATTTGAAATGCACTGCCTGATAGAACAGTGGATACAGACTCAAAAGTAACATTGAAAAGGAGATTGATAAATACTTGAAGGAGAAATATTGCAAGATATGGGGAAGGTGGGCCAGTGGGGCTAACTGGATTGCTCTTTGAAAGAGCCAGCACAGGTCAATTGGCCTCCTTCCCCACTGTGTTATCTGACAATTCTAAACTTTGTCATAAGGCGATGCCTTTTTACTTCTGAAAATATGATTTTAACTTTCAACAGATTGGAAATTTTGCAATTTGAAATGAGATAGAACAAACTACTAAAAATGCAAGGATATCTTCCACAGTGAAACACAGAAACTAGAAGCAGGGGTAGGCCATTCGGCCCTTCACGTCTGCTCCATTCATTTTGATCATGGCTGATCATCGAATTCAATATCCTGATCCCCCATTCCCCCCCAAATCCCTTGCTCCTTTTAATAGAAACAAACAAGGTGAAATTGAGAAAATAAACCAAATAAGCCACACAAATGGGAGTGTGAAAAGAGAGACATTTCCTATCATTCAGTGACCCAGCAAAACTCAATCACTGGCTCAGGAAGAAACGCTAAAATGCACAGATGGACTCACCTAAAATCCCTTGGAAATACAGCATGGTGAAGTGTAACAGGCCAGGTTGCAGCCACTGCAGGGAGATCGTGAAAAAAACTTCAGCAAAAGTCCTTCTCCCTCTCTCTCTCTTGGAAAAACTGTATTGCCTGGTTCAGAAGCCAAATTAACCAACGAACTACGATCTCGTAACATCTCCCAACATCAGATAGTATCCACAAAACCAGTTAATCCAAATTGGCTGCAACATTTAAAATTATGTACACCTCCAGCATGATCAAGGGAGACCTAACATGTCATTTTCCCTTTTTTTTATTGTACTCCCTTATTTCTGATACTTCTGTGTTTGATCAAGGGAGACCTAACCATATCTTATTTTAACCATTTTTTATTGTACTCTAACTCTCTTATTTCTGATACCTCTGTGTTTGATGTTGTATTTTTAATATCTTTCCTCTCAGGTTAATAAATTTGTTCTTTCTTTAAGTCAAGAAAACCTTGTTTGATTATCCCTCATAGCTTAAACAGTGAATGCATTTGGATTTGGAAAGGACACATCCTCATGAAAAAGAAACTTAAACTCTTGCTGTGACCAACCGAGGAGGCTGAATAGAGTGGAAACAATTTAACCCCATCTCACCTGGTCACAACAATTTTAACTGCAACCTTTTAAGTTGAGCCCCCAGAACATTCCCAATACAGGTTGGAAGTTGAATATATTTTTCTATGTGACCTTGAAAAATCTGGGTATTTAGCTGCAATCTTGTCCTGCCACTTTAGTGACCTGAGCAACCGAGAAACCTTGATTTGATTTATTATTGTCACGTCTATTAACATACTGTGAAAAGTATTGTCTCTTGCGTGCCAAACAAAGCATACCATTCATTGAGAAGGAAAGGAGAGGGGACGGAGTTGCAGTCATAGCTGCGGTGTAGAGAAAGACCAACTCAATATAGGGTAGGGCCATTCAAAAGACTGATGGCAGCAGGGAGAAGCTGTTCTTGAGTCGGTTGGTACGTGACCTCAGACTTTTGTATCTTTTTCTCGACAGCAGAAGGTGGAAGAGAGAAGGTGGGGTCCTTAATTATGCTGGCTGCTTTTCCGAGGCAGTGGAAAGTGTAGACAGAGTCAATGGATGGGAGGCTGGTTTGCGGGAAGGTCGTTCGTGACCCTTTGTAGTTTCTTGCGGTCTTGGACAGAGCAATGGCCATACCAACCTGTGATACAACCAGAATGGATGCTTTCTATGGTGCATCTGTAAAAGTGGTGAGAGTTGTAACAGACATGCCAAATTTCTTTAGCCTCCTGAGAAAGTAGAGGCGTTGGTGGGCTTTCTTAACTATAGCGTTGGCGTAGAGAAACCAGGACAGGTTGTTGGTGATCTGGATACCGAAAAACCTGAAGCTTTTGATCATTTCCACTTCATCCCTGTTGAAGTAGACAGGGGCATGCCTTCCACTATGCTTCCTGAGGTCGATGACTATCTCCTTCGTTTTACTGACATTGAGGGAGAGATTGTTGTCATCGCACCAGTTCACCAGATTCTCTATCGCTATTGCTTACTGTGATTACTCACTTCATTCAAGCTTGTGTGTTCCTATTAAGTTAAAAATTGTGCTAAAATTAACCAGCAACTTCTATGGGTATATGCCAATTTCAGAGATAACTGCATACAAAGAGCTGATCCACTGTGCTCCTAGATAGGCATTTTAAATGAGACAAGCATATTCACCATTAACAGTCAAGCACTCTTTGCTCTGCCTGTGTCAGATGATGGTGTTATTTGAGTTAGAAAATACTAAATGTATTCATATGTCTGAGGCATTTAATCTCAAATGATTTGATTGATGATTTCCTTTTTTATAAACATTGAAACACTCACAAGTGCCTCATGTAAAGGAAGGATATCCTATGAAAACCACAAATTCCCATTGTTCCATTACCACATAACAGCACTATATCCAAAGTTGCAACACTGCTGGAAAATGATGGCCAGCATCAAATGTGTCATCAATCATCACTAAAAACAATGCCACAAGTTATGAAATACCCTAGAGTAAATTAATTAGCTCTGCCACTGAAGGTTGGGTGGAGGTAATGTTTTCACTCCTGTTAGTTCAACCATGCGGGCAATTTTCCAACCTTGCCGTGCCTGATGCACATTGCACCGATCCCGGAAAGTAGCGCGCGGGCCTAAAAAGGGGTTTAGCACCCGGCACCAAATGGTTTGCAAATGTTCCAGTCCCTTTCCAATGGCGCAAGACAGATCGCGCCTAGAAAGGGTGCAAAGCCAATCAGCGTATTTAAAGTAGCTGGATTCTCCCACCTCCAGGGCTCATCTGACCCTCGGCGTGAGGCCGGTGAGAATCACTACTGGTAGAATCATAGAATGCCTACAGTGCAAAAGGAGGCCATTCAGCCCACCGAGCCTACACTGGCAACAATCCCACACAGGCCCCCACAGACCCCACATCTTTACCCTGTTAATCCCCCTAATGCTAAGGGGCAATTTAGCATGGCCAATCAACTTAACCCGTACACCTTTGGAGTCTGGGAGGAAACCGGAGCACCCGGAGGAAACCCAAGCAGACACGGGGAGAATGTGTAAATTCCACACAGTCACCCAAGGATGGAATTGAACCCGGGTCCCTCATGCTGTGAGATAGCAGTGCTAACCACTGTGCTACCCAGCCTGAATGGAGGCTATAACAGGAGGTTATAATGTGGGGGGGGGGGGGGGGGGGGGCGGAGGGGAGGCGGGGGAGCGGGATATAACAGGAGGGCTATCAGGGGAAGCTATGCGGGGGGGGGGGGTATGAAGGGGGGTCATGAGAGGGGATTGTGAAGGGGTGGGGCATGAAAGGGTGGACCAAGAAGCGGTGGGGCATGAAAGGGGGCATGTTGGGGTTATAAAGAGGGACCCATTGGGAGGGCCATAATTCCTCAATGCTGATGATCCATGTTGAGGAGGGAGTGGGGAAACATGCCGCCAATGGTGGGGCTGGGCGTCCTAATGTCCGTGGGGAGAGTGAGAAGATCCCTAGTGCACTGTGAGATCAGGACACCCTTCCAAAACGGTGCCGATTGCTTTGCAGCCGGGCTCACCAGCATGTTTAGACTGCACCACCCCACCCCCCACTCCCCCACCCAGAACTGGTGCAACACTCACCACTCTCCCAAAAAATGACTAACCGTGGGATGATTGCAGTCCAGACCATATAATCATTCCAGTTTTCTCACAATTATGACACTCAGGGCGCGATCTTATGAAAAAAAATTATAAATGCCGGATGAGCAAGAAAACAAGAAAAGAGACTTGTTTTTTGGGTGAGTTTGAAAATGCAATCTTAGTGCAAAAATGTGCCAGGATGCGATTCTCACCAGCAGGGGGTGGAGGGTGGGTGGAGCCTGAGCTTGCCAGGGAAGCCAACCACTGAGCTCTGGGGGCACCATTGTGCAGGTACCTTGATCTCTCATTCCACTGGGAGATCTCCTGCTACCACCCTCCACCTGCCCCACATACAGCGGGGCCCACACCCCATGCCAACCAACTCCTGTGCTGGACTACCCCCCCAATCTGCCCACAGACACCCCCACTACCACCCCCACCCCCCCCTCCCCCGCATGCCGCCAATCGCCCCCTGTGCCGGTCTCGCTGACCTCCTAGGCCTCCCCGGTCCAGTCCCGATGTCTCCCCACTCCCCTCATCCCATCCCCCAACAAGCCCCGATCATGCTGGCCAGTCCTGATCTCTCAAAACCCCACCGGCAACCCCACCCCCCCCCCACCCCACCCCCACAAACAGACCCGACCTACCCCCCCCCCCCCACCACCACCTGCAGTCCCAATACTCCCATCCCCCAGGCAGTCCCGACCCCTCCTCCCTTACCCCCGACCTCCTGGTGGAGCCACAATGGCCTCTGTTCCCTCCAGCGGGGTCAGCCGCCTGTTCCCCATTAGTGGGGAGCAGTTGTAAACCCCACCAGAGTGAACATTTCCATATTGGAATCAGCTCCGCGCTGATTTCCAATGCGGAGCTGATGATGCTGGAAATCTTCGCGAAACACCTGCTGATGTCTCCCGGCCCACTGCTCTGCTGGAGCAGCACAGCTGGATGGGAGAATCACCCCTGACATCTTACATGACTGTGACAATGCTAAAATATCCCTCCTCATCCTTCTCGAGCTGTTTGTAGCCTTTGACTGTTTATCACACCAACTTGCTCCAAGCTCAGTGGGGCTGCTCTCACATGGTTCCATTCTTAGTTAATTATAGCCAGAGTCTCAAAAGGCTTCTCTTCCTGCTTCCACACATTAAATTTGGTGTTGTCCAAGGATCTATCCTTGTCGTCCTTCTACTTCTCATCCACATGTCTGTTGCTCATTGGTGATATTAGTTAAAAATACAGCATCAGTTAACACATGTAAGGAAGTAGGCAAATTCAGCCCTTCGAGCCTGCTCCATCATTCAATTAGATCATAGCTGATCTCGCCCTGGTCTCAAATCCACCTCACCATCTGTTCCCCATATCCCTTTATCTCCTTTTTATTAGAAATATACCTATCTCCTTCTTAAAACCATTCAACGATTCAGACTCCACCGCGCTATGGGGCAGTGAGTTCCACAAATTCACCACCCTCTGCGAGAAGTAGTTCCTCCTAATCTCAGTTTTACTGCCTCTCACCCTATGCCTGTGACCTCTTGTTCAAGATTGCCCCATAAGAGGAAACATTTGACCTACATTTACTCTATCAATCCCTTTTAAAATTTGATATACCTCAATCAGATCCCCTCCCAGCCTTCAGCGAGTATAAGCCCAAACTGTTTAATCTCTCTTCATACGTCAATCCCTTGTCTTTGATCCCTGCCAATAAATCTCATCCCGAGCCATCCCTACCTTGGCAATTGGCAGAAGCGGAACTAGATTATTCACAACCTGTTGCCATATAAAGGAAGACTCACCAAAAATCTCAGAGTCTTGATAGATCTGCCTGTCCCCAGTTTCATGCCTTGCTAGGTAGTGTGAAATGTGATCTCCTGCTGGAATCGCAGTCCATGAAGCACACACTGCTCTGTCTACTCAAAGCACATGGCAGGTTTGAGCTTTCAACATATTTCAGTAAAGCCATTTTCAAAGCAGTTGGGCTAATGCAGTCTACCTACACTTAGGACCCAGCTGCTCGCAAGAAAAAATGCTATGAGTGTGCAGTGTTACTAACTCAGATCCATACTTTGGTCACTTTTTAAACAGTTTATTTTATTAGTGTCACAAGCAATTAAGTTACTGTGAAAATCCACTGGTCGCCACACTCCGGTGCCTGTTCGGACACACTGAGGGATAATTTAGCATGGCCTATGCACCTAACCAGCACGTCTTTCGGACTGTGGGAGGGATCCGGAGCACCTGTAAGAAACCCACGCAGACACGGAGGAGAACATGCAGACTCCACACAGTCACCCAAGTCAGGAATTGAACCCGGGTCCCTGGCTCTGTGAGACAGCAGTGTAAACCACTGTGCCACTGTGGCACCCTTACCCTAATACCTCCTTACATAACAAATTTTGTCTGATGCCACTCCTGTGAAGCCCCTTGGGATGTTTACTGCATTCAAGTTGCTATATAAATGCAAAATGTTGGTGTACATTACACAACCAGGAGCTGGCTTTTGACAGTATAGTACTTGAAGAGGAGCTTCAGCTTGTGAAAAAAACAGGACATTTGAAGTATCAAATTACCGTAACTTCCTGAAGTTCTCAGACTGTGAGCTAATTTGACCTTGTTGCTCACTTTAAGCAACAATTTTATCAATCACACATTTATTTAAGTTAGACTGGAACATCTAGCTGGAGAAGCTAGACGATTTCTCCTGATTTAGAAGCAGTCACAGCTGCACTTGGTTTACAATCGAGGCATTTCTCAAGCACCTTTCAACTGTAAGATTGAGAGTTCAGACTTCTTAGCATCCTAAGCCGTTTACAGGTATTACAACGCCACTTTCATCCCGGCAGAGTGTCTCCAAATCAAAATCAAAAATGTGCAGAGTTAAATCTATCACAGTCTGCTGGACCCAGCGCATGAGTGTGTTCTTGTTAAGTTATAACAAAACGACAACACATGGGTCTCTCTTCACTGGTTTCCCCAATTACAAGTAGCATTAACGGGGAAAGGACTATTACAAAATGGCATACTCTCCATTTGCCTCAGGGAACTCAGGGTCCAATTTAATCCCCCCCCCCCCCCCCCCCCCCCCCCCCACCTGGGCCCCCGCAGATTTGGGTGGACAGGTGAGTACAAAACATATCTGCAGGCCTTAGTTTGAAGCCCGGGGGGCTTTAACTCCTGGGCCTCAGACAGTCAGCTGCCCACCATAAACGGGAGGAAAACATTTGGCCAGTAGTTGGGAAAGGAAGTTTACGCGAATAGCATTAAAGGAAGGCTTTCCAGCATGCAGATATGATGTAGGCTGGGGCTGGGGGTAGGGGAACTGTATGCATGTGCCCTGCTGCCTGTGGAGGTCCCCACAAGTGGCTACACTCTTTACAGGTGGCGGGTGGGGTGGTGTTGGGGTGATTGTGGGAGGGAAAGGAAAGCAAGAATATTAAGTTAAAATTTCCAATAAATAGCATTCAGTCATTTGTAACTCTTAAATTTGCACACAAGCGCTAATTATTGAATAATCATCAGGTATTGAGGAGCATTTTTAAAATTGTGCCCAGTGACTGGATCTGCAAACAACATCTTCTAATGTATAATAGTCATAGAATCATAGAATGGTAACAGTACAGGAGGCCCTTTGACACATTGCCCATTCCCATTGGTGCGATCCTCCGTCCCTGCTGATGTGAATCCCTATTGCAGGTTTCCCGGTGGTGGGGAGGGGTTTGTATAATGGAAATCTCTTTGATAGGGGCAAGATCAGAAGATCTCACCGCAAATCAATGGTGGGCCTCCACTGCGGAACACACAAGGGGTGTGGAAAATCTGTTCTTTGTGTCCATGCTGACTCTCTGTAACAGCAACTCACCTAATCCCACTCCCTGACTTTTTTTTCCTCCAAAGTTCTGCAATTTTTCCACTTTAGGTAATGATCCAGCTCTCTTTCAAATGCCACCATGCTCGCAGGCAGTGCATTCCAAATCCTAACCATTTGCTGTGTATAACATTTAGCCTCACATTACCTGTGTATATTTTCCAATCACCTTAAATCAATGTCATCTGGTTCTTGAAAATTTTCCCTCGGGGAACCGTTTCTTCCTATCCACTCCATCCAGATCCCTCATGATTTAGAAAATTTCCAACAAATCTTCTCTTAGTTCACAGCGCCAGGCACCCGGGTTCAATTCCGGCCTTGGGTCACTGTCTGTGCAGAGTTTGCACATTCTCCCTGAGTCTGTGTGGGTATCTTCCGGGTGCTCAAGTTTCCTCCCACTGTCCAAAAGATGTGCTGGTTAGTGTATCGGCTATGCTAAATTGACACTACTGTCAGGGGGATTAGCAGGGTAAATGTGTGGGGTTACAGGAATAGGGCCTGGGTGGGAGAGATTCAATGGTCTGAATGGCCTCCTTCTGTCCTGTAGGGATTCCATGATTCTTTCTCTTCTTCAAGGAAAACAATCCCAGGGTTTCCAATCTATCCATGTAGTTGAAGGCTGGAACCACTCTCGTGAATCTTTTTGCACCCTCTTTAAAGCCTTCACAAACTTTCAAAACTGTGATGCCCAGAATTAGACACCATACTCCTGAAATAGTGTTTCATGCAGATTCATTATAACCGCCTTGCTTTTGTACTCTATGCTCCTATTTATATAGCCCAGGATCCCATTTGCTTTATTAAAGACTTTCTCAACCCGCCCTGCCACCTTCAATGATTTGTGCACTTTTTGTGCGCCCTCAGGTCCCTCTACTCATGAACCTCCTTTAGAATTTATATCGCCTTTCCTCATTCTTCCTAACAAAATTAACTTCACATTTCTAGGCATGAAATTTAATCTGCCACTTGTCCACCCATTCTGTTAGCCTCACAAAGTCTTCTATCACAATGTCACAGTTCCAGGTCTGTGTCAACCACAAGTGTTGAAACTGTGCCCTTTACACCGGAATCTTGATGATGAATATGGATCGAGGAAAGCAGTAGTCCTACTACGAGTCCCTGGGGAATCTCTTCAGTCCAAAAAAACAACCACTCATCATTACTCACCCCCAAAGCAAACTACTGCAGGTGCAGGACATCTAAAGTAAAAATAGAAAATGCCGGAAATTTAGCAATTTTAGCAGCATATGTGGAGAGGGAAACAGTGTTGATCTTTCATATCAGGCACCCCTTTCTTGAGAATAAAACCGTTCTGGAGACAAGTCCTTGACCTGAAACATTAACTCTTATTTCTCTCTCCACCGATGTTACCAAACCTGCTGAATATTTCTAGCATTTTCTTTTTATTTCATTCACTGTTTCCTGTTATTCAGCCAACATTGTATCCATGCCTGTTCTTCAATTTTGCCAACAAGTCTTTTGGAAGTCCATGTATGCTCCATCAACCACATGACCTTCATCAACTCTTTCTGTTGCCTCAACAAAAAACTCAAACAAATTAATCTAATACAATTTTCCCATAACAAATTCATGTTAACCCTTCTTAAATTAATCCAAGTTTGGCCAAGTTGACTGTTCATTTTGTCTCAAATTATTGTTTCTAAATGCTTTCCCATTACCAAAGTGAAACTGACTGGCCTGTTGTATACAAAGTAAGGAATTAGTCATAGAATCCTTTTAATTAATCATAGAATCCCTACAGTGCAGAAGGAGGCCATTAAGCCCATCGTGTCTGCACTGACCACAATCCCACCCAGACCCTATCCACATAACCCTACCCAGTTACCCTAGCTAGTCCCCCTAACACTAGGTGGCAATTTAGCATGGACAATCAATCTAACCTGTACATCTTTGGACTGTGGGAGTAAACCAGAGCACCTGGAGGAAACCCATGCAGACACTGAGAGAATGTGCAAACTCCACATAGACAGTGACACGAGGCTGGAATTGAACCCAGGTCCTCAGCGCTGTGAGACAGCAGTGCTAACCACTGTGTCATCGTGCCGCCCAAGATATTCACAATCAACTCAGTAATATTCATACTGTGAAAACCTAAAAATGCGGCTGCACTACAATAACAAGCTGACCTTCGAGTGATATTTTTGAGTGTTGTTTTCCAAATATGTTTATACCAAGTCTCACACAGAAGTTGTTTGTGCCACACTGTAAAAGAGGGCTTTGACCCAGTACGTTGGACTTCACCCCAGACTGGGATCGCGAACGGTGCCAGGACCACTTGAGCTCCAGACCAGCTGTGTCGTTACTGGGTTCCCCGACAGGCAGAAGGCCTTGAGACTCATTATTTACTCTTTTTCAATAAATAATTATAATAGTTTAGAGATTCTAGCTTGCCTCTTATTTAACATTCTCCCGGATCATTGAAAGAACAAAACAAAACACCTGCATTGCTGGGCTTATTCTTACACCCATTTTTGAATAAAGGTGCAAAATATGGTTGGTGGAGCATACATGGACTTCCCAAAGGCTTGAGAGCAAAGGTTGAAGCCCTTGGAATAAACGGGAGTGGGAGTGTGGATACAAAGTCAGCTGAGTGACAGGAAACAGTGAATAAAATTATCCAGTTGTGATTACTTTAATCAGGCAATTGAGGTTGGCCCTGATTAAGGGCCCCTCTACTGCGGCTATATTTGCGGCTGGGTGTCCCTGGAAAGGGAGCATGCAATGTCCGAGGGCACAGTTGACACCTTCCATGCCCACTGGGCATTATTGCATTATTGACCCCCTTAATCATATTTTTTTTTGATGTTTTAAGTTTCCTTTCCGCTTTGTCTTTTGGTTCGGGCGGTTCCCCTCCTTTTAGGGAGATGCCCCTTTTGAGTTGTCCCTAAATTAATTTGATTTTGTTTATTTGGTTTGACAATAAAAGATAGAACATAGAACATAGACCAGTACAGCACAGAACAGGCCCTTCGGCCCACGATGTTGTGCCGAGCTTTATCTGAAACCACGATCAAGCTATCCCACTCCCTATCATCCTGGTGCGCTCCATGTGCCTATCCAATAACCGCTTAAATGTTCCTAAAGTGTCTGACTCCACTATCACTGCAGGCAGTCCATTCCACACCCCAACCACTCTCTGCATAAAGAACCTACCTCTGATATCCTTCCTATATCTCCCACCACGAACCCTATAGTTATGCCCCCTTGTAATAGCTCCATCCACCCGAGGAAATAGTCTTTGAACGTTCACTCTATCTATCCCCTTCATCATTTTATAAACCTCTATTAAGTCTCCCCTCAGCCTCCTCCGCTCCAGAGAGAACAGCCCTAGCTCCCTCAACCTTTCCTCATAAGACCTCCCCTCCAAACCAGGCAGCATCCTGGTAAATCTCCTCTGCACTCTTTCCAGCGCTTCCACATCCTTCTTATAGTGAGGTGACCAGAACTGCACACAATATTCCAAATGTGGTCTCACCAAGGTCCTGTACAGTTGCAGCATAACCCCACGGCTCTTAAACTCCAACCGCCTGTTAATAAAAGCTAACACACTATAGGCCTTCTTCACAGCTCTATCCACTTGAGTGGCAACCTTTAGAGATCTGTGGATATGGACCCCAAGATCTCTCTGTTCCTCCACAGTCTTCAGAACCCTACCTTTGACCCTGCAATCCACATTTAAATTAGTCCTACCAAAATGAATCACCTCACATTTATCAGGGTTAAACTCCATTTGCCATTTTTCAGCCCAGCTTTGCATCCTATCTATGTCTCTTTGCAGCCTACAACAGCCCTCCACCTCATCCACTACTCCACCAATCTTGGTGTCATCAGCAAATTTACTGATCCACCCTTCAGCCCCCTCCTCTAAGTCATTAATAAAAATCACAAAGAGCAGAGGACCAAGCACTGATCCCTGCGGCACTCCGCTAGCAACTTGCCTCCAATCTGAAAATTTTCCATCAACCACCACCCTCTGTCTTCGATCAGACAGCCAGTTACCTATCCAATCGCCCAACTTTCCCTCTATCCCACACCTCCTCACTTTCATCATAAGCCGACCATGGGGGACCTTATCAAACGCCTTACTAAAATCCATGTATATGACATCAACTGCCCTACCTTCATCAACACACTTAGTGACCTCCATAAATTCTATCAAATTTGTGAGGCACAACTTGCCCTTCACGAATCCCTGCTGACTATCCCAGATTAATCCGCATCTTTCTAAATGGTCGTAAATCCCATCTCTAAGGACCTTTTCCATCAATTTACCAACCACCGAAGTAAGACTAACCGGTCTATAATTACCAGGGTCATTTCTATTCCCTTTCTTAAACAGAGGAACAACATTTGCCAGTCTCCAGTCCTCTGGCACCATCCCCGTGGACAGTGAGGACCCAAAGATCAAAGCCAAAGGCTCTGCAATCTCATCCCTTGCCTCCCAAAGAATCCTAGGATATATTTCATCAGGCCCAGGGGACTTATCGACCTTCAGTTTATTCAAAACTGCCAGGACATCCTCCCTCCGAACATCTATTTCCTCCAGCCTATTAGCCTGTAACACCTTCTCTTCCTCAAAAACATGGCCCCTCTCCTTGGTGAACACTGAAGAAAAGTATTCACTCATCACCTCGCCTATCTTTACTGACTCCATACACAAGTTCCCACTACTGTCCTTGACCGGCCCTAACCTCACCCTGGTCATTCTTTTATTCCTCACATAAGAGTAAAAAGCCTTGGGGTTTTCCTTGATCCGACCCGCCAAGGACTTCTCGTGTCCCCTCCTAGCTCTCCTAAGCCCCTTTTTCAGCTCGTTCCTTGCTAACTTGTAACCCTCAATCGAGCCATCTGAACCTTGTTTCCTCATCCCTACATAAGCTTCCCTCTTCCTTTTCACAAGACATTCCACCTCTTTCGTGAACCATGGTTCCCTCACTCGGCCATTTCCTCCCTGCCTGACAGGGACATACCTATCAAGAACACCCAGTATTTGTTCCTTGAAAAAGTTCCACTTTTCATTAGTTCCTTTCTCTGACAGTTTCTGTCCCTGATTAAGGGCCAAATTGATGGGCCAATCAGGGAGCCTCTTGCTTTGTATTTAACCAGGAGTGTCAGTTCCTCTGGGACTCCGAGTGTAGACTGCTGACTGAAAGCACTCTCTATGCCGGTGTCAGACTTGTAAATAAAATGATTTTGATGAAGGGACTACTGCCTCTGAGGACTTATTAAACCAGTCCTCTGGCATCTTCTTATGCCGAAGGAAAATTGGAAGATTATGACTTGTGCGTCTGCAATTTCCACCCTTATTTCCTTCAGTATCCTTGGATGCATCTCATCCAGCCCTGGTGACTTATCAACTTTAAACATAGCCAATCTAAAACTTCCTTTTTCATAATAATAAAAACAGAAAATTCTGGATAAACAAGTTTGGCAGCATCTGTGGAGAGAGAAACAGTTAATGTTTCAAGTCCATAAGTCCCAGAAGGGAAGAGGGATAGAAATGTGATGAATGATATAGTTGGAGTGGATGGAGAAGATGGGGCAGAATCGAAGGACTGGGATAAGTCGGAGCCAAGGAGAGATTTACAAAAGAGGATTTAGCCCATCCTGTGTCTCAAATACCTCCTGTTCCACCATGGCCTGGCAGAATCTTTTTTCTTGCTAAGGACAGATGCAAAGTACTCATTTAGTATCTGAGCCAAACCATGCATAAACTGCTTTTCAGTTCCCCCCCGCCCCCCCACCTTCATTTTACTTTTTTATATGCCTGTAGGGAACTTTTGCATTCCCTTATATTATAGCTACCAGTCTCTTAACATACTGCTGAAATTTTCCACACACACTGGTGGGCTCTTCCTGTCCCATCGATGGCAATCCCCGTGGTGCGTTCCCTGGTGGCGCATGGCATGCAAAACCATGTAGACATCAGCAGGACCGGAAGAGCCCACTGCCAGCCAATAGTGGACCACTTCTGTCACCAGGAAAAATGCTGCGGCTTGGAGGGGGCTACTCCCATCCAGTCTGTTTTTTATTTCTCCTTTTTCACCTCCTTTCTGAACTTTCCACATTCAGCCTGATTCTCAGTTGTATTATCCACCTATTTGTCATTAGCAAGCTTTGTCTGCTTTATCTTACCACCAGTGTCCTCACCCAAGGAGCTCTAGTTTTGTTTGTCCTAACTTTCCCCTTTGTGAAAATGTACCTCAACTGTACCCAAACTGAAGCTGTTTGTTCCATTAGATTGCTTCCAATTTACCTGGACCAGATTTTCTCTCACCTCACTGGGGTTGGCCATCACCCAATTAAGTTTTTTGAAAATTGAGTTGGGCTTCATCGGTGAATAGGTATGATCTGCTGCTGTGCTATACGATTCGCTGAGTTAGTAAATCTCATTTTAGACGCTAGTAATGATGCTACAGTTAACTGCAGCACTCAGGAGGGGATAATGTAGCTCGGGTTCCAGTTTCTGACCTCTATCCAGTCACCTTTGTCCTTGGCTGGGAGGTCCCCTATGATTGAATACCTTACACTCAACAATTCACCTCACCTTTGAAGAATAGCTGGCTGCGTCTGTGTAAAAGTTCACAGAAAGTATCATCGCTTTCTGGAAAGGAGAAAAAAGCAGGAAAAAGCAAGAGAAAAACACTGGCAAAAGATGGGTGCATTATTGTCCTTTGTGGCTTCAAAGTGCTTGGTATTTCACTTCCACAAAATACCTGCCATTGCATGAACAGGAGAGCACCTCAGGAGCAACAACTATCAAATAGATTTTGCTGCTCAAGTCAAGCATATAGACTATTTCAGAACAGATCAGGTTACTTTTGAGCGACATTGCCACAATAACAATAACTGGCCCTTCTCATTATTCCCTTTTCTAAAAACACAATGTCCTTTCATAGTAGAGGTCTTGATGCTACGGTTAAGAAAGTTCACCAATGCCTCTACTTTCTCAGGAGACGAAGGAAATTTGGCATGCTCACTATGGCTCTCACTAATTTTTACAGATGCATCATAGAAAGCATCCTTTCCGGATGTATCACAGCTTGGTCTGGCTCCTGCTCTGACCAAGACCGTAAGAAACTACAAAGGATTGTGAACGTAGCCCAGTCCATCACGCAAACCAGCCTCACATCCATTGACTCTGTCTACACTTCCCACTGCCTCGGGAAAGCAGTCAGCATAATCATGGACCCCACGACATACCAGGACATTCTCTCTTCCACCTTCTTTCATCGGGAAAAAGATACAAATGTCTGAGATCACGTACCAATCGACTCAGGAACTGCTTCTTCCCGGCTACCATCAGACTTTTGAATGGACCTACCTTATAATATGTTGATCTTTCTCTGCACTCTAGCAATGACTGTAACACTACATTCTGCACCCTCTCCTTTCCTTCTCCCCTATGTACTCTATGAACGTTATGCTTTATCCGTATAGCGTGCAAGAAACAATACTTTTCACTGTATACCAATACGTGAAATCTCATCTCATTTTTATGCAAAATATGCATAATTCCAAGGTGTTTTAAGGTCCTTCATAGCTTTGTTTCTCTTTTTTTAAATCCTTTTGTTGTAATTCATCATCTCACATTTGTATTCTTTTCCACAATGCTCTTTCCACTGTGGCAAACTCACTGGTTCTATTTCTTCATTCTGCATCACTGATTCCAGGTTGAAAAACAATGCTTTTGAGACGGGCTGTCCCACTGGAGAGGCAGCAAGCAGTGGGCAGAGATTTCCCAGCAGAAAAGAGGTTAAAACCAAAAACTGCAGGCACTGGGAAACCGAAACAAACACAGAAAATCCTGGAAACACTTAACAGTCCAGTCAACATCTGTGGTGAGAACAAACCAGTTAACCTTCCAGGTGTAACTCTTCATCAGAACACGGGAGGAAAGTACAGACGAACAGCATTTATAAAAGAAACATATCAAAGGGTGGGGAAGGCGGGGTGGACACACACACACACACATGAAAAGTAAATAGGAGATAATCTAGTGGTTGGTGATAATAGCATGACACGGTAGAAAGAAGTACAATATGACAAATTAAATACATTTAATCGCACACAGACATCACGAGAATCGTTGAGGAAAATAGGGCAATGTCAGGCTGAACATGGAAAGCTCAGTGAGGAGGTGAAAAAGGAAATACGATAAAGCAGAGTCAATGCGAATGAGAATGGAGTGCAATGTGAAACCAAACGATTCGCTATCCTGCCCAACCCCCTCTCGATGGAAAGTTCCTCGTTTCTCTCCCGCACCCCAACTTGACAAGTAGCCAAGACTGGAATAAAAACAGAAAAGTGCTGGAACTACTCAGCAGGTCTAGCAGCATCTGTGTGAGATAAAAAAAATAGTTAATATTTGAGGCCAATGACCCTGCAACAGGAATTGGGAATGCTTAAAGATGGAACAGTTTTAAGCGAGGCAGGGGTGTGGAATTGAGAGGTGCAGGCGGGGGTGGTGTTGTGGAGGGAAAGAAAGAACAAACGTGAAGTTCTCTCGGCTGGAAGGCAGGAGAGATTAAATGGCAAAAGGAATAACAGTCAAGTGGTGATGCTATTGGGAAAAGGACAAGAGTTAAAAAAAGATCTGCCTCGAGGCGGTGTAAATGGGAAAAAGCAGAATCATCACCAACAGCTGCCAATCCCTCCCCCGTCCACCTTTCCGAGCCTTGGTTAAAAACTCTTACACCTCCAAGCACTCTCAATTCTGATAAAGTGTCACCGACCTGAAATGTGGGTTGGGTTGTATAGACCCCACCCTCCAACTCCCCTCATGGGGCATATTTTCAGAGGGGTGGGGAGCAGTCATCCAAAATATGTTTAGTGGCTAGTCCACTGCCTTCCTGCCCACCCCTGACTTGGTCCCCATAATGGGAGGAAGGGATGGATGATAAGGCATCCACTAGCCCACTTGCTCTTGGGCCTGTTGAGGCCTTTCAGTGGGCAATTGTAATGCCATAATACACTGGCCAGTGGTAGGCAGGCGACAGATTCTACGGAGGAGTCCTTCCCTTTTACAATGGGGATCTGGGAGAGTGGGGGGAGGGGGGCGCTATGTTGCTCATAGCAGACCCATGCAACCGTAGATTGTGTTGGTTCATGGACTAAGATGCCTGCCCTTTTTGCAACCTTGCGGAGTATGTGGACCATGCCTATATAGGCTGTTTTAGACTGCACTCCCTTTTTAGTTATTTTAAAAACCTTTTGTTAAAGTTTCATTTGCACTTCAGCTCAACGCTCCTGATCTGGTGCCACCTGGTGCAGAGAGGGGTGGGGAAGGGGGAGGACATCCTTGTGAACCTGCTCCTGCGCTTGGCCAAACTTGCCACCAACAGATCCAGACAGTGGGCGATTGAGGGGGGGGTCATCCAACCTGACTTTCTGCCTCTCTACCGTGGCTACATTGGCAGCCAGGTGGCACTGGAGAGGGAGCATGCAGAGTCCATCGACACCTTTGAGACCTTCTGTGTCCAATGAGCATGGGAATTGGTGTCTTTTCAATCCTCTTCATTACACTTTGGTTTGGTGTTTTAAGTTTCATGTGTGATTTGTTTTTGTTTAAGGCAGTATCCCTTTAAGGGACTGTCCCTTTAATGTGTCCCTCAGTTTACTTGATCCCTCAGTTTATTTAATTTAGTTTACTTGGTTAATTGATTTACCTCAATATAATGGTAGGCAGGCGAGAGCAAAAGGGCCATTTTCTCATCCAAGTTAGTGAAAACACAGAAAGGAAGTGGGGGGTACATTCTTTGGAGCGTGCCTTTTGGGCATTGCCCTGTCCCCAATACTCCACACGTTGTGCCTCCCTATCTGCTCTCCCAAACCTGGCTCCCACACCCATGTCCTCATCTCCAGGTGCGCGATCCCTCCGTGCCCTAAAAGCCCAGGGTTTACCTGAGTCTGGATGCCATGGTCCACTTCTGCAGGGCCTCTCTGTAATCCCAGCATTGTCCATTACTGAGTTCTAGCATTGCTGGGACTGCAAGAGCTGTCAGGCAATCAGATTAGAGTTTGGAATCTGGGCATTCCAGTAGAAACATGCAGAAACTCTTCCGTTTCAGATAGCAACCACCTTGTTGGAGCTGTTACTCTGCCCCATCCACACCTCTATATTGTTACCTTTGGCAACATGTGGCTGCCAGGATGGAGATCCCTACCTGTGAAAATCAGGATGCGCTGGATATTGTCAGAGCTGTTGGCAACCAGGATGTCCTGGCACTACATCCAGCCACAGCCATCCTGACACCTTTGGCTCTCTCACCAATTAAGTTAGACATAATCTTACTCAGAAGGAGGTGGTTTAATAATCTAGGTCTTCAAAAGCCAGAATGTTGCAGATGCGGAATTCTTCCCATTTGTTCACTGTTACAGTAAGTTACTGTTCTATGTTTAATTAGTTGCATGATTACGTCAAGAGCCAGTCACATGATTTGATAGTGATGTTGTTAGGGTGTTGCACAGGTTGCTGTTTTAGCTTCAGTTTCTACTCTGTACAGGCAACAACTCTTACAATAAACCTTGTTGTTATTAGTCTGAATCTACGTGTGCAAACCACAATTTTTTATTTATGTTTAAAACCCACAATCCCGAACATAGTTAGGACATTAGTTACTCCTGCCTTTGAGGGTCAAAGCCAAAGAAATATTAGGGGAATTTTGAACAGAATTGAGTAATTGAAAGCTGAGAAGCTGCTTTCCCTTAAAGTTTATTTATTAGTCACAAGCAAGACTTACATTAACACTGCAATGAAGCTACTGTGAAATTCCCCTAGTCGTCACACTTTGGCGCCTATTCAGAACGTCTTTCAGACTGTGGGAGGAAACCAGAGCACCTGGAGGAAACCCACACAGACACGGGGAGAACATGCAAACTCCACACAGTGACCCAAGCCAGGAATCAAACCCGGGTCCCTGGCACTGTGAGGCAACAGTGCTAACCACTGTGCCGCCCTTATAGGAGAGAGTAGAACTACGGAGTACAGTTTAAAAATAAGGGGTCTCCCATTTAAAATGGAGATGAAGAGGTTTTTTTCTCAGAAGATTGTTAATCTGTGGAATTCTCTTCCCCAGAGAACAGTGGAGGTAGGGTCATTGAATATTTTTCAATTGATTGATGAAGGAGTGTGCAACCAGATGGAGTATAATGTGGAGCTGTCTGAAGTTATTTACCTTAGCTGTAAAAGTAGAAGAATATTTTTTTAAAGTGTGCAACTTGTAAATGTTGATGTTCAAAGAGATTTGGGAGTGCTCGCACAAGGAATGCGGAATGCTAGCATGCAGGAGGGTGGCATGGTGGCACAGTGGTTAGTATGACTGCCTTACAGTGCCAGGGACCCGGGTTCAATTCCCGCTTCGAGTAACAGTGTGCAGTTTGCACTTTCTCCCCATGTCTGTGTGGGTTTCCTTTGGGTGCTCCAGTTTCCTCCCACACTCCAAAGATGTGCAGGTTAGGTGGATTAGCCACGCTAAACTGCCCCTTAGTGTCAGGGGAACCAACAGGGTGAAAACGTGGGATTGGGTCTGGGTGGGATTGTTGTTGATGCAGGCTCGATGGGCTGAATGGCCTCCTTTTACACTGGAGGGATTCTATGAGGTGCAGCATTTTGACCTTTAAAGCAATTGGAGTCCAGGGATAAAGAAGTATTGCTACAATTGTACAAGGCTTTGGTGAGACCACAACCTGAATAGTCTGTGCAGTTTTGATCTCCATATTTAAAAAAAGGAAACAAGTGCATTGGAGGTGGAACAGTGAAGGTTCACTAAGTCAATCCCTGGGATGAGGCTGTTGCCCTGTGTTGAGAGGGTAAGCACAGTAAGAAGTCTCACAACACCAGGTTAAAGTCCAACAGGTTTATTTGGTAGCAAATACCATAAGCTTTCGGAGCACAGCTCCTTCGTCAGATGGAGTGGATATCTGTTCTCAAACAGGGCACAGACACAGAAATCAAATTACAGAATACTGATTAGAATGCAAATCTCTGCAGCCAGCCAGGTCTTAAATGTACAGACAATGTGGGTGGAGGGAGCATTCAACACAGGTTAAAGAGATGTGTATTGTCATGTGTATTGATGGGTAAGTACATTGAGCCTATGCTCTCAGGAGTTCAGAAGGTGATCTTATTGAAACCTACAAGATTCTATTCTGAAGGGGCACACCTTGGGGCGGCACAGTGGTTAGCACTGCTGCCTCACAGCGCCAGGGACCTGGGTTCAATTTCAGCCTCAGGTCACTGTCTGTGTGGAGTTTCCACGTTCGCCCCGTGTATGTGTGGGTTTCCTCCGGGTGCTCCGGTTTCCTCCCACAGTCCAAAGATGTGCAGGTTAGGTGCATCGGCCATGATAAATTGCTCCTTAGTGTCAGGGGGATTAACAGGGTAAATACGTGAGGTTACGGGGATAGGGTCGGGATGGGATTGTTGTCGGTGCAAGTTCGATGGGCCAAATGGGCTTCTTCTGCACTGATTCTACTGCTGGGGGTCTTAATTAGACACCCAGTGCCCATTCATAAGTGGGCAGAACATAGCCATATAAAGGCCCCATCACCAGGTGCTTTTTCCTCCCACTGCCGCAGGTACTTATGGCAGACCACGGCAATTATCTGTCATCAGATAGGCACAACTCCATATGGTGAAAGAGATTTCCAGGGACAGGCTCCATGCCATTTCGTTGGCAGGCAGTCTCTGATTTGCCCACCCCAGCACCACCTCAGCGCTTCAATGATCCGGGTGCCATATTTAAAGGCCACCCCGGCGCACAGCTAGCACACTTCAGAGTTTGCTGTGAAGTCATAGCTGCCAGACCCAGGAAACATTTGACACCCAAGTTTACTGACGTTTCCCTCAAACGTCTCCTGGATGCAGTGGAGGCCCACCGCAATGTACTGTACCCACGGTCTGGGCAAAGACCTGCAACCAATTAGACAAATTGAGAATGGAACGTGGTGGCAGCAGTAGTCAGTGCCAACGCCCTGCAGAAGAGAACAGCCATCCAGTGCCACAAAAGGATGAATGATCTCCGTTCTGCCAAGTCGCTATTCTTACCACTTACAACTCACAAATGGAGACCCATCACACATCTACAGGGATCTCCCTCAATGCCAGTTCAAGGGGCATCACCACAAACTCTCCACACATACCTTCATCTTCGCTGCGGGTCGTGTCCTCATCACCTCCCTGGTCCCACTCACCGACCACACATGCCAGATATCCTTATCATCTGCCCTGGCACGTGTCCTGCATACACCCTCTCTATCTGCCTTCATGTAGGAAACATTGGCTCACAACAGGAGGGAGAGTTCCCAAATAGGTGGAGGGATGCCAGAACTGAATGTCCTCATGGACTTTGAGAGAGCCATTCAGCTAGTCACTGAGAACATGAACCATTCCTGTTCCTATCAATTCACAGATCCTGAAGTGGATGAACCGTCACAGCGTTCATTTACACCCTCCACCAGCACAGAGACACACAGCTCGGTGGGACCTAGTTCGAGAATAGCCTTGGGGTCACAATCTGGTGAACACGTTGCACTTTCAAATCTGCAGCAGACAGCAGCAAGGGGCATCCAAGGGTGTTGGCATTTGGCAGATTGCTGGAGATCAGGAATCTACTGAGTCCCAGTCAGATGACGAGCCTCTGGACTCGGTCATGCTTCGGTTGCTAGAGCTCTAAAGGCAAGGTAGGGAAAATTAGAAAGTGATGTCTTCTGCACTCCTCAGACTGCAAGGCTCCATAGAGGAGGTCCACCTTCAGACTGAGCTGATTGCACTGACAGATAAATGCATCAAGGTCAACACCGCTAGGGTGGCAGCTACCAGAGAGACTTTAGTCCAGGACTTCTGTCCTTCCCTGCTGCAGGAGCTGCACTCCATGCAGAGGCTCCTACTGACATCCGCTAGTGTCAACACCAAGGAGGAGCAGGGCTTCTCAAGTTCACTCCAGCTTCCCCTCCCTTAAGGAGGCAGCCTGGGGCCCTTGGACATCCACAAGGAAAAGGATCAGCTGGTGCACGCCCCAGGGTCATTTATCCAGGTGACTCCAGGATTGTCCTGCCCATCCAAATTCCCTCTTCCTGTGACCGCTTCAACTCCAGCTTCACAGGGCAAGGAAGGTGGTACCGCCACACAGCAGGGCCCCAAAAGCAGGCTGGGGCCCTCCAAGTCTCGGTCATCACAGACAATAGGACATAGCAGTCAGCAGGCTGTCGACCTCTCCGTTGGGGATGCACCAAGAATCAAGATTCAACACATCCTACTTAATTCCACAAGAATTAAATATATTTCTAAAAGTACATCACAAAAACAGACCAAATCAACCCAACAATCTATGTCTGTGTTATGCTCCCCATGAAAGACCATCCACCCTTTTTCAACAGATTCTTCTATTCCTCACAGTCTCGTGCTTATTTATGCAAGTCATCTCAAACACTCCTTCTGATAGTAAGTTCCACTTTTTTCATTGCTGGTGAGAGCATTAAACAAGAAATAATTGGAGGTTCCAACGTGGGAGACTTTAATCTTCAAATAGATTGTGATTATTAAATTGACAAAGGCATCTGGAAGATGAGTTTGTAGAATGCACTTCTGCCAGTTTCCTTGAAAGATACATTGTGGTACCAACTGGAGATAAAGCTATTTTGGATGTGTATTGTGTACTGAGGCAGGGTTAATTAGCAATCACATGGTAAAAGATCCTCATGGAACAAATTGGAAAAAGTGACCACAAGACAATTTAATTCCACACTAAGTTAAAGTTAAAGTTTAAAGTTTATTTATTAGTGTCACAAGTAGGCTTACATTAACACTGCAATGAAGTTACTGTGAAAATCCCCTAGTCACCACACTCCGGTGCCTGTTTGGGCACACTAAGGGAGAATTTAGAATGGCCAATGCACCTAACACGTCTTTCGGACTGTGGGAGGAAACCGGAGCACCCAGAGGAAACCCACACAGACATGGGGAGAATGTGCAGACTCCACACAGGCAGTGACCCAAGCCAGGAATCGAACCCAGGTCCCTGGCCCTGAGGTAGCACTGCTAACCACTGTGCCATCGTGTCACCCCGTGGGGAAAGTGACATACCCGAGTCCAAAATAAGAGTGCCAAACAGAGCAAATTTCATAGGAATGAGGAAAGCAATGGCTAGGTTTGATTAGATAAAGTCTACCTCAGTTGGAATGGGAATTGAACCCTGCATGGTTGCCATTATTCTGAATCACACACTAGCTGAGCTAACTGGCACCTCCATTTACCACTTATTCAGCATCATTTAAGTTCTCTAACAAAAACACGCAGGCAAGTAGATTTGAATTAATTTTCCATTAGGAACGAATAATAACACATTTCTGTTTACACAGAGTGAAGAGGCCCATATAATCTTGCTGCTTCTGAACTAAAATCTTTATTTTTTTTGTATTATGAAAAGTTGACTGCAACTTTGCTCTTTCAGCCGAGCAAGTCTTGCCAAGAACATGGAAAAATGACTTTCCCGCTCAAATGCTTTCCATTTGTTCATTACATTCTCATGTGTGCAAAATTTGTAAATCAACGGTTTAAAAATATGATGGAAAATCTGGCATCTTCGGACTTCTTACTTTCAGGAATTTAAGTTGTTAAGGAATAGATAAACCAAAAGACATGGAATGAAGATTTATCATGTATCAATAATATGATAAGTAAACTTGGAACAGTGCTACTTCTTCACACCAATTACTGCATAACATCTTGGGGACTTCAGGGGATCAAACAGCTGTACCAGTGCTGACCAAGCTATGTTGTCCTGCAAAAGATGGAAGTTTTAGAAATCTCTCAGATGGTTCATTAAAAGGCATCAGCAAAAACACATGCCATTTTACATTGAATACATGTGTGTCCCTGCACATGTAATCTTGTATTTAATGATGAAATCATATTGTAATTATAGTAGTTACCATGTGTAAATAATTTGTTGTAACTAATATAGGTAATTCACTGCAATTAAGGTATTGTAATTTCACTATTTTATTCTGTTTCTACCTCATCATTGTAAAGTATTTATCGCAATAGGATTATGCACTGTTCTCTGTCTAATGGCTTTATTTCATTTGCCAGCATTTTTGATGAAGTGAGACAAACAAATGCAACTGTATCAAATATAAAGAACATCTGTTAGCCATACATTTTAAAGGATACAAAGTTATAGAGATCAATTCAAAGAAATACAGCATTTTCTGAAAATCCCTGTAATTACATTATGGGAATGAAATCTATGGTGTAATTTGGCTACCCTACATGCACCAGCCAGTGAGAGGCACAGTTACCTGTTCCTTGAGGTAGCAAAGCCGGTCCAAAAGAATCAATCCTTCTATACAAGGGGCTAAGGCTACTTTCAGCTGAAAAAAAGATGCATAAAACAGTTTCAATTGCCTGGTTAAGTAGTTCCTAAGTATCAGCTCCTCAGATACCCAAGTTGAATGACGTATTCAATAGTTTTAATTATTAATCTATTTAAACAGCTGTCCCTAATTGTACTTAATAGAAAGTATTTTTCACTCAGGTTCACGACTTTTGCTCATATGGTATAGATTCTTATGTCAATATAATATTCTGAAATTCCAAAGTATTTGAGCATCAAGCAGGTCTTAGTAAAAGTTAATTAAGAATGCTATACATAAATATGCCAACACATTATATGAGAAAATGACCTCTTCCTTTTCCTTGTCCTAATTAACACAATTCTGGAATATACAAGACACAATATGTTTTACCAAGAGACACAGTATGCTCTTTGTTGGATTCCTTAGACTAGCTGCCAACAAAGCTGCAAATAAAGTCTGTGCAGAGAGGCACTGTAGCATAGCTGCTAAAGTGTTCCCTTTACGCTATTAAGAATGTCTGAGCAATAATATGTGTTGTTAGGACTGTTTTCAGATGGACAGCCAGGAACGTGAAATTGTTTGTTACTCTGTCCAGCAGAATCTACTGGCACACAGCTCCCAAGGACAACAATCGGTCATTAGAAATTCTGGAAAAATTTATGGCTTGTTCACCAGTACTGCAAGATGGATTAGAGGTGAATCCTTGGACAGCAGCAAACAATCAATAAAACTAAATATTACAGACATTTTGATGCCTTAAATGTATAATAGCCAATGTTTTAAAACATGTATCTTTTTCTCAACAACACAAGTTCTACTTAACTACATTTTGTAGCTCAAAACCTTCCTAGTTAAGTCCAAGAACTGAGTGACGTCATTAAGTCAGACCACATTGTGAGATCAATAGGCAAACTGAAATTATCTGTTTAATTATAAGTGCATCCAGCGATATTACAGGATTGAAGACATCTACTTGTATGTGTAATGAGTAAGTTTCTCATGAATAAGTTTCTCATGATCAAGGTGCCCGAGCAGCGCTAATTGTCACAGCAGTTGCAAATTTAGCTCAATTATCCGTTTCTGTGCCATTTACATTCAGATTAAATTAAAAAAAGACTTCTTTGGCTGATTTTATTTTTGTTCTGGTTAAGGTAAAAGATGTCAGTGATGGAAGATTTCTTAATTTCTGGCAGCCAGTGTCAGCATTAAGCAGTCTTGCATCTGGTACACTTTGGCACCAGAGAGCCCACAAGGTTTGTCTTTCATTCAGACCCTGTGGCTTAATGGAATGGGATTAGCATTTTAGGTCAAACTACAAATTTGTACCAAGGATCCGTGCTCAATGTGAATGAGCTCGAGTAGGTCCAAATTCCATTGACTTATGACCTCCTACAGCCATCAAAGCGAGTAGGCTTTTATCCCAACAGTATGGGCTGATTCAGTTCCAGAAACCAATGTTAAAAGGATAGTGTCTCCTTTCTACAGACAGCAGGAATTCTTGCTGAAGAGAAATTAACTGCTGAACCATTATTCAGAAGATATTTTAAAAACCCTTCTCTGCGCTTGATGGTTCTGCAATGTGTTTAGCTCATTGCAGATCTTTACAATGTTAGAAAAATATTGCTATCACAACAAACTTTTGTTTTGGCTGCACTGTCAGGCCAGCAGCGATAGGAGCAGTGATTCTGGAGAAATAAGCATACTTCCTTTATTTCTCATGTGCAAAGTCTTTTTATGTCTATTCCCCAAAGCTTACCAGGTTAAATGCTTCCAACTCTTTCATTCGGGGCATGTATCTGTCATAATAACCTTGTATTAAACTGTCTGACATCTGAAAAATGGAAAAAAGGCACACATCTAAGTCCAATTATAACCATGCGATCAACTGGCATTGTTCCAACTAATGTCATAAACATACCTGTCAAAGTACAATTGTTACAATATGTAGTTGGTGTACCCCATAGAGATAATAAGACATAGCTTTGGCTTAAAGCTTGTTGCTTAAACAATTTGATTTGATAGAGGTCAAGTAAATTTTTGCAGACGTGCCTTCCTTTCTATGGTGCCATGCGCTGCCACATTTAGTCAAGTAAGACACAACAGAATATAGTTAATGTCAACTTGCATTTAGGGGCACTGGCTTTGTGGAAAAAATCTTGCCTGGGAAAATTCCAGACAATCTCTTATCACTTTAATCACATTATTTCACTTACAGATTCACTTATTTAGTTGAGATTATTTCATAGCATTCAGTGTTTATAAATGATTTTTAAAAAAAAAACATGTACAAGTATAAACGGTGCTAGTTTTGTAATATTTCTATTTAAGGAATAATTATCTGGAGCATCTTATTACCACAAAATGACCTCAGCACATTAAATGCACATTTCTTGCAGACTAGTGACAGGGAATATTTGGCAGTTTCAAAACAGTTTAATTTGTATAATTTTATAGGTTTTTTTTATAGAAACCAAACACAATAGAAAATGCTTATATGAAGACTCCATTTAAACACAACAAAAGGTAGACAAATGACTTAGACGGGTCTCCAAGTGTTTTTAGCTACTAAATCAAAATCCTTGATTCATTCTGTAAGACCTCAAAGTTTCCGTGTTTCCTCAAGTAATTTATGGAGAAATATTTCAGAGTGAAACTGGGCAAGACAGGGAGAAAAGTGAGGAGCAGCAGGAAATAAAAGACACTTTTACAAGTATGATTCTGCCAAACGACAGAATGTTGACATTTTCTTGGTTATCTTTTAAGGTCAGGTTATACCACCAATTGATTCCAAAGCCACTTTGAAAACCTAGCAGTACAACTTGAGAGAAGTTGCCAAATTGGCTGCACTTCACATTCTAACAAGTGGTGTAAGGTTACATCAAGGAGGTAAGCTCACACGATTATGCACCCTGGGGAACGCAGCTATTCTGTCGAGGTCCCTGGCTTTATGCCTCGGCTGCCCAAGGGTGATGCCCAAGTGGAGGAATTAGGCTGCTCAATGAAAGAGGGCGTCTAATTCCTACACATGCATGACACGAAAAGCTGCCTGGCTAATGTTGTACAGATGCCTGGTAACAGGCTGGAAAAAAGGCAAAATTGCAAACATTGAAGGCTGCTACCACACTCACTGCTGTGGATGAAACAGTTGTGGCAGCTGATAATCTTCGTGATGAGGTTAGCAGGGTCATTCCATGACATCCTGCGATAGGTGCAGCTGGCTGCACAGATCCTTGAAGAGGGCCCATAGGACTGGTGCAATGTATGTGCAGTATATGGTGGACCAGTTTCCATAGCCATCCTGCCTGACTCTCCTGGTGTAATACTGCAACTCCTCCTCCATTATAATGGCATTGAACTGTGTGCTTACAGGGAAAGATAACCCATGGCTGAAGTTGGTCTGGGTATGGGTTTGGAGATGCGGAAAGTTTGGAATCCTGTATCTTTTTACTGGGAAGAGAAGATAGCACTACAGTGAAATTCAGAACAGATTAGAAACTATGAAAAAATAGTTCAAAAGTAAGTTCATTGGAATGTTGTCATCAGTAAGTGAAGTTGGAGCTATCTGCACCTCACTAACCCCTCACTTACACTTTGTTGAAGGAATTGGGGAAACTGGTAAATCAATTTTGGGGTTTGTAAACATATACTGAGTATAGTTTGTAACAAGGCAAAAATATTCTATGCGCTTAAAAACAGTGCAGCTACTCACGGTACGGTAGCACAGTGGTTAGCACTGCTGCTTCACAGCTCCAGGGTCCCGGGTTCGATTCCCGGCTCGGGTCACTGTCTGTGTGGAGTTTGCACATTCTCCTCGTGTCTGCGTGGGTTTCCTCCGGGTGCTCCGGTTTCCTCCCACAGTCCAAAGATGTGCAGGTTAGGTTGATTGGCCAGGTTATAAATTGCCCCTTTGAGTCCTGGGATGCGTAGGTTAGAGGGATTAGCGGGTAAAATATGTGGGGGTAGGGCCTGGGTGGGATTGTGGTCGGTGCAGACTCGATGGGCCGAATGGCCTCCTTCTGCACTGTAGGGTTTCTATGATTCTATGAAATGAGTCTTGAGAGACTTTGATGTGGAGATGCCTGGTGTTGTGAGACTTCTTATTGAGAGACTGTGACAGACTGAAGGCTTTCAGTTAAAAAGATCAAGAAACCAGTATTTAGCACATTTGCACAAATGCACCAAACGTGGCAAAATGCAATTATCCTTGGATCCTTTTCGCAGAATATCAACGTATCAATGGCATAAGTGCTGAAGAAGCTATCACGTTGACTATGTTTGACTCTTTTTCTTGCTGCTGCACGTCTATATCACTCTTTAAAATTTATTCTTTTCAATTCTTCATTCACAACAGCAGGGCACCCACGAAATGCTTTTTTATTTGTCTCTGGGGGTGTGAGCATCCCTGTCAAGGCAAGCGTTTGTTACCCATCCCAAATTTTCCTGAAGAAGGTAGTGGTGGGTTTCCTTCTTGAACTGCAGCAGTCCATCCAGTGTAGGTTCATCCATATTGTTGTTTGGCAGGAAGTTCCAGGATTTTGACCCTGCAACAGTAATCCAGGTGATAAAAGCTCCAAGTCAGCATGGGTGTGACTTGGATGGGAACTTGCAACTGATAGCATTCCCATGCACCTGCTGCCCTTGTCCTTCTAGGTGGTAGAGGTCATGGGATTGGAAGGTACTGTCAAAGGAGCTTTGGTGAGTTCCTGTAGTGCATCTTGTTGGTGGCACACACTGCTGCCAGTGTGTGCAAGTAGTGGAGGAAGTGAAATGTTTAAAGTCATGGATGGGGTGCCTATCAAGCAGACTTGGATGATGTCGAGCTTCTGGAGTGTTGTCGGAACTGTACTCATCCAGGCAAATGGAGAGCATTCCATCACACTCCTGACATGTGTCTAGTAGATGGGGGACAGTCAGGAGATGTGTTATCTGCTGCAGAATTCCCAGCCTCTGACCTGTTCTTGTAGCCACTGTATTTATATGGCTGGTGTATTTAGTATGTCATCTTTCTTAAAGAGGTGGGGTGGGATTTTCTGCATCCCTTGCATGTTTTGTGACGATGTGGAGATGCCGGCGTTGGACTGGGGTAAGCACAGTAAGAAGTCTCACAACACCAGGTTAAAGTCCAACAGGTTTATTTGGTAGCAAATACCATAAGCTTTCAGAGCGTGCTGCTCCTTCGTCAGATGGAGTGGTTATCTGTTCTCCAACAGTGCACAGACACAGAAATCAAGTTACAGAATACTAATTAGAATGCAAATCTCTATAGCCAGCCAGGTCTTAAAAGGTACAGATAATGTGGTTGGAGGGAACATTAAACACAGGTTAAAGAGATGTGTATTGTCTCCAGACAAATAAACCTGTTGGACTTTAACCTGGTGTTGTGAGACTTCTTACTATGTTTTGTGACAGCAGACGCGGCCCACTATTGGCTGGTGGCAGGATCTTCTGGTCAATGGGATTTCTTATGGTGTGCACCCTCCTCTGCTGCGGAACCCGGGATGGGCGTTCGCTGCCAGCGGGAACGGCCGGTGTGCAGCAATAAGCAGTATATGCTGGATTTATAGAGAATACCTAGATTTGGCAAAAGGAGGCTGTTAAGAGCGGTAAACAGGTGAACACGTGGAACTCAGGTTCAAGCCAGGAGGAACTGAGGTGTAAGTTGTGGCCTAGAGGAAGCAGGACATTGGAGCACATGGGAAGGGCAGGGACTGGGAATAATCAGTGATCGTGTGGTCTGGGCACGGGAAGACGAGATATAGGGATACTTGCAGATGGGACACACTCCAGTGAAGTCATGCCCCTGAAGGTAGGTCTATTGGACAGATATCCAACAGAACTTTGGTCATTTTACGGCTTAGTTTAATGATTGGTAATGACTGGTTGTTTTATATTATAACTTTTATTTGTTATACGTAATCAGCTGACTGAGGGAAATAGTATGGCCAGTTTGAAAAAAAATGTGCACTTGCTGGTTGCTGACCGGCAACTTTGAAAATATTTGAGTAAACTTGATTAGTTGTTTCCTTTCAGATAGAGTGTGTTGATTTGTGCTGGGTAATATTTCCAACCTGTCTGTCTTTCAGCAAATATGTGTGGTTAATTAAACAGATAATGGCTATTTAGACCAACCAAATGCAAGACTGACAGGTCTGTTGCACATGTTATGCTTTGAGGACCAATTCCCACAAATTATGGATACACACGGGACTCAAGACTTTAAACGATGTAGACACATTTACATTACTGATATTTAACATGTTATTGTCCTTTCACAAATAGCTAGTTGTTCGAGGAGCTCCAGGCCATTTCGTACAATTCCCTCCATTTCAAGTTATTTTGCCTGGGACGAACAATCCGTCTTATTAATTTGCAGTTTTCTGAAAAACCCAGTATTCAATGCGACAAATTGATTGTATTACTTCCTAAATAATACTTGCTGATACATCAAGTAGCATAGTGCAAGAGCTGGAGCTGCAACTACCCCATAAATAATCAGGTGGTTTATTGGTGCTTGGGAGAAGAGGTATAAAAAAAACCTACAACTACTAACAGTTGAAATAAGAGGCCTGGGTCCTTTTGTTCTGTCAGGTTGTAACTTTACCATGCTCAGTTCTTTGTTTAATTATGTCCCGTCGAGCATGTTAAACAATAAACAGATTTTCTTCGGAAAATTATAAAGATTCTAAAAAGTAACGCGGAGAACAGGAGCAAAGAGAAAATGTTACTAAATATAGAGCAGTGGAAAAGATTTTTTAAATGCTTCAGCCTTTCTTACCGAGTGAGATCAGGTTCCATTTGACAGAATATGGGGTTTAGATTTAAGTGAGTAAGCTCATTAATATTATAGGAATCTAATACACCAGATACATTAGTCCTTCCAGAGACAATTTAGAGGGTATAGCTGAAGGAAAATAACATTAAAAATTATTCAGAATCCCAAGCTTAAGACCACAAACCCTTTAATCTGCTATCTTGAAAAGTCGTTAAACATTTTGTACGACAGAGAAATCAGAATTGTAAGATGTGGACAAGAGGTATTTATTAACATACAGGAAGATCTACCTAGGGCCGGGATTCTCCCACTCCGCCCGCCACTGCAATGGTAGCAGGTGGGTTGTGGACAATGTGAAGGCCCATTGACAGTCAGGTGAGAATTTCTGGCTTTTAGACTAGCACGGCCAGAGAATTCCGCCCCTTATGTTCTTTATCTCTAATCTTGCCATATCCAGTACCCTGGTGAACTTTAACAGCTGCTGTTTATGCTTCTACAGCCATCCATGCAGCTCATCCTTTTGTTTGTGAACAAAGATCAAAGATAGGTCTTGCAATTCTCTAGCATTCTACCACAATACCTGCATCAACAAAGGTCTCTCCCATTGTTTCAATCCAACTTCAAACTTTATTTGGAAAACCCAAATTTCCAGCACCCAAAACGGACAAGTCCACTCCACTATGCCAAGTAATCTTTTGCCATTACTGGAAACCACAGATACTGATATCATTTATTCCCTGCACAATTTACACTTGTCCTACTTCTGTCAGCAGTGCATCTGACTAGAACAAAATACACTCATTAAGGACTCCAATAACCAAGTTTAAGAAGATTTTTGGATCAATATTTATGTGTAAAACACCTTGGAATGTTTTACTACAATAAAGGCTCTATATAAATGCAGGTGGTTCTTGTTGAGTGACATGTGGCTACAATTGAACCAATTTATATTCTTTCTTTTTAAAAATGAGGAAGGATAGCTGGATGCAATATATCCGGTAGGTAGCCTTTGCCGCTGGCTTCATTAAAATTCTGTAACAAGAGAGGTACAGAGGAAGGTGCCAATTTTTTTCTTTAAATAAAATCCAGATGAGCATCATTCTGAACTCGGAGCTTTATATAATGGAAGTATATTAATAGCATTTTCTATTTGTTGAGGACTAATTGGTTTCTCCAGCTCTTCCATTATGGTTGATAAGGGTTTGGCTAATTGCAAAAGTTGGAAACAAAAAAAACCCCTCAGCATCAGAACAGCTACTTGCTCATTTGCAACACCACAGAAAAGTTAAAAAGTAATATTATTAATTTAGTTTAGATTTGCGGTAAAGTTATTAAGGAGTCTGCCAAAATTATATTAAAAGATCTTTTGTTAGTTTCCCAATTAAGTTGGGCGGGCAGCTGGGGAAAAAAATATCTCAAATTGAAAATGAGAAACAAGCTACAGTGTTAAAACATAAAACATGATCAAATTCAGTAGATTAGTATTCCAGTTTTCTTAGGAAGGGCGAAAGATACTTATTAATTTCTAGCCAATTTTCACAGCTTCTCAGAATATACTACAAATCCTATCGAAGGGACCAGTCTTTCTGCTTCCAGGTTCTTAAACTGCATTCCTGGAGGTCCTTTAAGGCAGCCTGAATGGACTTATGTTCCCTCTCTATGGATAAGCAACTGGCATTAATTCAGCACATTTCTACAAAAGCAAAATACTGCAGACACTGGAAATCACCGGAAATAAAAACAGAGAATGCTGGAAATGCAAAGTTGGTCAGCAGCATCTGATGAAATTGACCTGAAATGTTGGGGTGGATTTAGGGTCCCTAATGGAGGTCCCTCCCATTGGTTGGAGACGCAGTGGGAGATCTACGTTGCTTCTGGGTGGCAGGCCCCACTGACCAGGCATTTAAAGTGACCAGCATGGGACCTTAGTGAGGGTTTAGGACCCCAGTGGCAAAAATCCCACCCAGTGAGAGCTGCCGGCCAATCAGTACCTGCAATATTGAGGCAGCAGCTCTCCATCTTTCCATCAGCGCCACTGGGAGCAGTGGCTGCTGCTAGTAATAAACACACCACATGCCTCGGTTCAACAGGCAACCCAGGTCGCAGGTGAGTGAGGGTGGATGGGGGTGGCACAGGGAGAGGATGCTGGAAAAAAGAGAATGGTCTGATGCAAGGGCAGCGACTTGACTCTCAGCAAGCATCTCCCTTCCTGATGCCAGGTTCCTTGATCATACACTAACTGAGTGCATTGGAAAGAGCGACCCCCTGGGATATCACTGCCAAATACAATAGGGCTTGTTGGGCAGCCTTCAGGAGGCACAGGTAACCCATGCTGAGAATCCCTGAGTCAACACTAAATCTTGGTGGCCTCAGGGAAAGTAACCTAAGCCAGTGAGCAGATTCCTGGTTTCAGCCTATTGTTCACTACCCATGCTGGCTGGCTCCATTAAACCCAATGGAGATAATTTTAAGACCACACTTTCCGTCTGCAGGAATGGCGGCGCGTGCTCAAAATCCAGAGAGTGTGATTTCTGCCGGTAAGTTTCCAAGTCCCGATGTTACTGCTCCTCGCTTTTGGAGTGGCGTGAAACACACTACGGGACCTCAGAAAGCTAATTTTAACACATTAGCATGTAATTAATGAGCATTCTCTCCAAGACTTCCCCCCTCAACAGACATTCAGTGGGCGCCGGCGTGACCATGCTAAATTACCCCTTAGTGTCCAAAGATGTGTAGGTTAGATAGATTAGCCATGGTAAATGTACGGGGATAGGGTGGAGGGGAGGGCCTGAGCGGGATGCTCTTTCAGGGAATCAGTGCAGACTCACTGGGCTGAATGGTCTCTTTCTGCACTGTAGGGATTCTTTGGATGAGTGAGGGTGCAGAGAGAGGTTTAAGAAGCCAGGAGGAGGGCTAAAGTTGGGTGAATGACCTTTGACTGCAGTTGTCTCTGATGGAACGATGAGGTCTCCAAAGACGTCCCGCATTGCCTCAGCCCCCATCATTAGTATCATATCAGTATCGGCCGTAAGTGGTCAACCAATAGGCCCAAGGGCAGAAGAGCTGCCTGATGTCTCCCCCATAAAACTTCTTACAGGTGAGGGGAGATAGTGGGAAGCCCCCCGACTCCCCTACCTTCAAACTCATTGGCAGAGCATCATAAACTCCAACCTATGACAACGAAGGACAAATGTAGTTCCGTCATCATCACTCACAACAGGGAACAACTACACCGAAAAGGAATTCAAAAGGAGATGTTTGTCACTCAGAGATAGATAGTCTGGGTCATAACAGACTCTTTGCATCTTTTGAAAAGTTACAGGCAACATACTGACAATGTTCTTATCTGCTGGTGGCATCAAAACTTTAATCACATATCTACCCAAATATCTATCCTCCTTAGCTGTCATAACAGACAACATAAAATGTGAAGTTTTTGAAGACTCTTTTTCTTGTAAATTAGCTGTGAATAGACTTACTTCTGTATTAAAGAATGCTTTCTACAACAAATTACATTCGACAAACCACTGCATATTCAACAAATCCTGAATAATCTGCATAAGGAGCATTTCAGATTTGCTTTCAAAGCTTTTTTTTGGTCTTTTTTCCCATTAAAAACAGCTGCAACACAATCTATTTATTAGTTCATATAGAACGCCTAAGAAGCCGACAATTCTGAATGCTTTTCAACATGAATTTGTATCACCATTAACTCATTCAGTTCTAATCTGGGGATATTCAGGAACTTGAATCCCTCAATGCATAATTTAAACCAGGAAATCTGGGACAAAGTGCATCCAACATAGAAATTCTAAGCATATAATTTGGTTTGAATTTTTTTTCAAACCTTCAAGGAAATTTCCTATCTAATGATTACTCTACCAGCCACCCCCCCCCCCACCACAGTTCAGTGGCATCAGTCACTCGCATAAACAATCTGTGCATCTTACTTTTATTGGTGCTGACTCGCCCTGCCCTGGATCAGCGTGCACAATAATAAAATGTGGGTGTGCAACGTTACTGCCTATGCCTTAGACTGAACAGTTGTGTCTCTTGCACATATATTTTTTCAATCTCTCCGAAGGCAAGAGCAAACATTTAGTGAGACTAAAGTCAGATATAAATCACTGCTCTGCCTTATTTCACAGTACTGGGAACATACCAAACATCCGTTCTGATCAATTCAATCTGTATAATTCATTTCTGCACAAGGGAAAATAAATAACATACCAGATAAGTGGATTCCAGTACTTGGCTTAAAGATGACGCCTAACTATCCTGCAGCATTTTAATCTTTTCACCTTAGCAAATATGCTTATATAATCTCTTTGACAAATCATTTCTACTTGACTGTCACTATGTGTTTTAACTCTTGCGTTCAGGACTAGAAAGGAAACACACACTAGCCCTCCTGATGAGCACCTCAGATGAGCAACTCCTCAATACAATATGTGTGAGATCTGTACAGCAGAGGGCTCGTAAAATTTCAGGCAAAGAGTTCAACAAACACTTGGGCCCTGATTTTACTGGCACGGTTGTCCGAGGCTTATAAGATCGCGCCCGAGGCCAACGGGGAATGCCGTTCTACAAGCCTCGCACGCCCCAGTTTCAGGGTGGCCGTGCTGGTAAAATCAGATCCTTGGAGTGAGTTCCAGTGTGGACTCTCTTGATCATTTATCATCATTTCACCAGGGGAGTGGTAGAAATACCTGAAAAACCTCATGAAACCCCTGCAAACATTCATCACGGGCGCAATGCACGGGGCTTGTTTGATGCGGACACAAATCCCGTCATGGTTGCCAACTCTCATGAGAGAGCCAAAAGGGCATGAACCTGATTTCCATGAATTTAAAAGAATTTTAATATCATTATAGGGCCTAACACCGTTGCTACCGGGATCATCAGATGTTCCCCTGCTGCTGGCATAATGTCATGACAGCAGGATTCACTACTGTTTTTGGAAAAATGAAAACCAGTTATGATGACCACTTTGGGGGCAGAGGTGAATATAGCCCCCGGTGGTGAGGGACATGTAGGGCAGGGGCGGGCTTGGTGTTTTCCCAATTATGGGGGGGGGGGGGGGTTCCCTCATACCTTTTGTGTGTGTGTGTGGGGGGGGGGGGGGGGGGGGAAGGAGAGGGCCAATGGACCATGGGGGGGCAGTTGTGCCTGGGGGTGAAGTGCCAAGACTATGGGAGTGGGTGATGTAAGAGTGGATGGTTGAGTCACCCTGATGCTCTGATACTTGCCTGGTGTTAGGGGTGTGCCTCCATCTTTCAGTGGCTGGGCGGGAAGGGAAGAGTTGTCCTTCTGTGTGTGAGGGTTGGGGGTGTTCCCCAAGTTAGCCAGGGATCCCGATGTTCTTGTGGAGGGTTGGAGGGAGGCTTTTAACTTTTGATCAGGTTTCTCCTTAAAAATGGTACCCAATCTCTGGATCCCAGTTTTGCCGGTGAGTTTAGGTCCTGCTCCCCCAGTTGGCTGCATGATCCTCGCTAACACTGTTGCAACAACACAAATTGCACAGGGTGCTGTGTGATCAGGTGAGAAAATGCAGCTGTGAAACCAGCGAGTTGCACACAACTTTTCTGTCTGATCCAGCACCCTGTGCCATTTTGGGAAAATTTCACCCTATGTCTGGAAATAGGTTGGAGCTGGCCAACTTGAAGTTTGATGTTTCTTCTCCTGTCAGTTTTTGTTTCCTTCATGTTTAATCCACAAAGTGGAGTTCTCATGGAAAAAATTTAAAAAAGACTGTTTGAACTAAAGGTAATTCACTTGCATATTACTACCAGTTCTTCAAATCACGGAGTGAGTAAATAATTTTTTTAAATTCCAGAAGTTTGTGAAGCATTGGGCGGAATTTTACCGGCACGTCCGCCCGAGGTTCGTAAGATCCCGCCCGAGGCCATTGGAGAATGCCGTTCTCCGAGCCTCGCCCGGAATCGGGGCGGGTGTGCCGGTAAAGTTCTGGCCATTATTTGCATCATGAGCTGAGAGAGAGTTGGTCATCCCTGGAAGAACCACAGTCAGAGCCATGAAGAAGAACTATGTAATATATTAAAAAATACTTTGCCTTTAAGAAGCCTACAATCCAGTTGAAGAAACTGCAAACATATAATTCTCATCATGTAGTCCAATCTCTCATTGGCAACATTTGATGGATTGCTGTATTTGGAGATTAGCCAAAATAACCAGTCATATTTTATAATTTCTTGCTACTCAATCTAAAGATTTATTAGACTTCCCTGTTGAAATGTTATTGCTACAGGGTGCAAATTACTTATTTTTCCCTTCAATTTTGCTGAGTTCTACATGTACTCTTATCAGGATCTCCACTTTCCAACTGTCCTCCAGGAATGTACAAAGTGCAGAAGTCTGTGTGGCCTGTAAATTTTAATGGCCCACGATGGCACGAACTTCAAAGTAGAATACATTCCTCTGTTGATTGTTGCGGATGCACTGTGTCCATGACTAGATTTGATACAGTTAAACTCATTCACAGAAGATTGTCCAATTCAGTCACAGCAGAGGTGCAGATTCCAACCCATTCTAACCAGCCCAGTTCCCACACTAATACTTATTGTGCCTGTACTAATTTTCTCTGTGTGCTTTTTGAACACAGGCATTAATCAATTGATTTTAAACAGATTAACACCTTGTTTAAAACCATACAGAGGAAGTTATTACCAGACCATTAAGTATTTGTGCAAGACTAACAAAGCATTTTAACATTCTAGCAACAGCAAGTGGCAGAAGAAAATGGTACAAAAACTGAAAATGCTGGAAAATCTCAGCCAGTCTGACAGCATCTGTGGAGAGAGAATAGAGACTGCAAAAAACTACAAAGGGTTGTGAACATAGCGTAGTCCATCACGCAAACCAGCCTCCCATCCATTGACTCTGCCTCTGAAAAGCAGCCAGCATAATCAAGGACCCCACGCAGCCAGGATGCACTCTCTTCAACCTTCTTCCGTTGGGGAAACGATACAAAAAACATACCATAGAAACTTTACAGTGCAAAAGGAATACATTTGGCCCATCGAGTCTGAACCGACAACAATCCCACCCAGACTCTTTCCCCATAATCCCACATATTTACCCCACTAATCCCTCTCACCTATGCATCCCGGGACACTAAAGGGCAATTTAGCATGGCTAATGCACCTGAACCATACCCCAGACTCAAGAACAGCTTCTTCCCTGCTGTCATCAGACTTTTGAATGGACCTACCTTATATTAAGTTGATCTTTCTCTACACCCTAGCTATGACTGTAATACTACATTCTGCACCTTCTCCTTTCCTTCTCTTCTATGTACTCTCTGAACGGTATACTTTGGCTGCATAGCGCACAAGAAACAATACTTTCCACTGTATATCAATACGTGTGACAACAATAAATCAACTCAAATCAAAATAGAGCTAATTGTTCAAGTGTGGGTAACCGGATCATCCAGGCTCAAAACGTTAGCTCTATTCTCTCTCCACAGATGGTGTCAGGCCTGCTGAGACTTTCCAGAATTTGCTGTTTTTGTTTCAGATTCCAGCATCCACAGTGATTTGCTTTTATAGAAGAAAATAGTATCTTGCCTGACAGTAAATTGGTGCAATGTGCCAATCTCAATCCAAGGAATAGCTTGAATTAATAAACAAAAACTACCAACCTTTGAGCTATCCATTCCCAGTTTTTCCACTGATTTTCTGGTGTAATCCACAAAGGATGAAGACTTAGAATAGATCTTGCCAACATGCTTGCTGCTGTAAATTATCAAGTGTCATAAAACACAAATCATTTTCAGTTGAATTTACGACTAAAAGAGCTGCAGACATTTTAATTGCAGTCATTCATTTCGACATGGGAAACCTTATTTAAGTAAATTTTCATTAGTTTAACAGAAATGAGTAATTTACTACTGTACAGGACTTTTTTGGATGAACAAAGTTCATATGGGTCATGCATTCGATCAGAAGCATATCTTTAAAAGGCCTTCCTTAATTAGCGTGCAGTTCAGCTGTTCACATTTTTTATATATAAAACATTTTTTTAAAAATTAGTTTTGCAAGCTGTGGAAAAAGAAGCCCATCAAAGCCCATAAAAACATTTTTCATTACTGCTGACACATGCACACAATGGAAAATTGTTCTTCCAGCTGAAATACTTCCAAACTGTAGTATCAATTTTAGAGCAATATTATGTTCAAGTTTAATGTGTTTAACAACTCTTACTATCAGCTATTTCATTTTTCATCTTGTTTCATTAAAATCCACATAACCTAAGGAAACTAAGCGGTGCAATCTATTAGAATAAGAATACTATGCCTGACCACCCTCTGGATCCAATTCCGCCCAGAGAGATGAAAGTCTGTCCTGTTTCAGAGTATTACAATGGATTCCATGTGAAATTATTTCAGCTAATCTCAAGCCAGTTCCCAATGGAATCCCGCCCCCCGAAAAGAAACATTCTCAAATTTAGCATGAGTTGAGAGTTCAGCAATCTCTCTACAAGAAACCACAAGGATAGGCTGCGTGGGAATTTTTTGGAACATGGGATGAGGCACACAGACTTGTAATTCATCCTGTGGACAATGAGGGATAAACTCTAAAAGTGAATGTCCTGTATCAATGTAGGACAATGCAAGGGGTGATCTAAAGTGTGGGAAATACTCAATAGGTCTGGCAGCATTTGTGGGGAGAGAAACAGAGTTAATATGACTTTCTCAGAAGTGAAGGTAGAAATGTGATGGGTTATATACTGTCAAAAGGGGCGGTGGGGAGGAAGAACAAAAGGAAAGGTCTGGGATAGGATAAAGGGCAGGAGAGACAAAGATGTCATGGAACAAAAGAAGTGATAAGTAGTAAAGAAACAAGGCATTTTGTCCAGAGGGCAAATGCCAGAAAAATGGACAGCTCTGTCCGAAAGCAAAAATATGCAAGTCAAGATTCAAACCAGCACATGGCAAAACAAAGAGTGGAAGACAGAGTTCATTGTCTGAAATTGGTAAACTCAATGTTGAGTCCAGAGGTTGTAAAGTGTCTAATGGGAAAAAGAGGTGCTGTTCTTCAAATGCATTGAGCTTCACTGGAGCAGTGCAACAGGTCGAGAACAAAAATGTGAGCGTGGGAGCAAGGTGATAAATTAAAATGACAAGCAACCGGATACATGGGTCATGCTCATGGAATGAGCAGAGCTGTTTGCAAAGTGGTTACCCAATCTGCATTTGGTCTCCTCAATGCAGAGGTGAGCATATTGTGAGCAGCAAATACCATGGACTAAACTGAAAGAGGTTCAAGTAAATTGCTGTTACATCTGGGGTCTTGGACAGTGAAGACAGAAGAGGTAAAAGGACAGGTGTTACACCTCCTGCAATTGCATGGGAAGGTGCCGTGGGAAGCTGCCGTGGGTGGAGGAATGGGGGAATGGACTAGGTTGTTGAGGAAGGAAAGGTGCCTTCAGAATGCTGATAGAGGAGGAGAGGGGAAGATGTGCTTGGAGGTGGCAATATGCTGGAGGTGGTGGAAATGGTGGAGAATAATTCTTTGAATGTGAAAAATTATGGAATGGAAAGTTAGGACAAGGAGAACCCTATTATGATACTGAGAGAGACAGGAAAGGGTGATCGAATTGATTAAAGGATATGAAAGGATAGACACAGGTAGACTAATTTGCTCTGGTGAATTAATCCATAAAGGACAAGCATTACCTTAAAATTAGAACTAAACTGTTCAGGGTGATGTAACAATTAATAGAAATCTGGAACTCTGCCCCTAGAAATTTGATGAGGCTTGGTCAATTGAAAATTGCAAAACTGAGATTTCTGTGAGGCAGGAATATATATATAACATATATATGTAGGTAAATAAAAATCAGTCATGATTAAATGATGCAACAGCTAGAGGGGCTGAATGGCTTAATCCTGTCCCTATGTTTCTAAAATTGTGAGATAGTTTGGTGTCGTGTGAAATTCGCAATTTGCATTTGCTAGCAAGATCAAGTTATACTGCCACTATGATCCAAAGATGTACATTCGTGCCCAGCTCAGAAGACCACCCTTGTTACAAAATGTTCACTTATTTGTGAAATAAACTAATCTACCGCCAAATTGTGAACACATCCTCACTGGAGCTAGATTGAAACTTTCCAAACTCCTCCTACATAGGACCATTACAACCATCAGAAAGGAAAGCTTTGTTGTCCCATCACTTGAAACTTAATTAAAGATGAAAGGAGAACGTACAAGCCCACCATGCCACCCAGACCCTTAGTTTTGTTCGAAGTAATTGTCCTCAGATGCTGTGCAATGAACTATGTCCTCCCTAGTCTATGTCAGAAAACATCCAAGAGATGCTAACTTCCAAAACATACTTTGTTCTTTGCAATGTGGCGCATGTCTTTCCATTTCCAAAGTGTTCTTTGATGATAACTTGCAGAACTGCACGATAAAATAAGGATTCAGAAGGAAGCTGCCAACAACAAAAGAACAATCACTGTCAATTCAGAACAAATGGACAAATGTAATTCAGCACTTCACACAGTAAAGGGATTAAGAGTGTAATGGGTTTGATAATAACAATACCCAGTCATCTCAACAGCTGGTAAAAATACTATAAAAATTGCATAATCACAGGAGTGCCAACTATCTACAGCGCGGTGTTTATTTATACATTTAACTTTTCATCATGCCGAAAGCCAACACCATTTTGAGTTTTCATTCTGTCTCTGTTTTTGTGGTTTTTGCTGCTGTTTTTTATAAAACATCCACACTGCTGGAATCGCTTTGGGAATTCTGGGATATTCATATTAAATACTGAGCGGCCAACTGAATTCTAAAAATGGCGTCACGCCCACAGAAGTGATGGGAGCAACAGTAAATTGTGCAAAGTGCTTTTGTGCAAAATTGGGCAACAATTCATGTTCTGGATAAGCAACGAGACAATTAAATCACTATTCATCAGCAAGTAAAATCAGAATCTACTGTTACAATCAGGTGGAGAGGGGTTAGACGCTCCCCTCTTTTCCCTCTCCCTCGTTTGACCGCAACTGTTTTCTTTTGAAAAAGATATATCTGGCAATTCAGTGGGTGGCGCAGTGGTTAGCACTGCTGTCTCACAGCGCCAGGGACCCAAGTTCAATTCCAGGCTTGGGTGGCTGTCTGGGTGGAGTTTGCATGTTCTCCACGTGTCTGTGTGGGTTTCCTTCGGGTGCTCCGGTTTCCTCCCACAGTCTAAAGATGTGCGGCTTAGGTTGATTGGCCATGCTAAATTGCCCCTTAGTGTCAGGGGGATTAGCAGGGTAAATACGTGGGGTTATGGGGATAGGACCTGGGTGGGATTGTTGTTGGTGCAGTTTTGATGGGCCGAATGGCCTTCTTCTGCATCGTAGGGATTCTGTGATCGTTTGATTCTCGAGTGTTTAACTGTTCAGGTGCTGTGGTTATAAAATACACAATCTGGCAGGTTTTCTTGAATTCTAACAAAGAGAGAATAAAGCTTTTCATAGAATTATAGAAACTCTACGGTGTAGAAGGAGGCCACTCGACCCATCGAGTCTGCACCAACCACAATCCCACCTATCCCTGTAACTGCACATATTTACCCTGCTAATCCCCCTGACACTAGGGTCAACTTAGCATGGCCAATCAACCTAACCCACACATCTTTGGACTGTGGGAGGAAATTGGCTTGCACTTAATCTGGCTTTAGTAAAAATAATAAAATACACTCCAAATTAAGAGTTTGTGGAGTTTGGTGACTTGGCTGGCTTCTGGATGAATTCTGATCCTGCTGTTTCCCTCGTGGATGTGATTTTAAAATGTAGCCGGCTGATTTGGCTCTCCATTTGGAGACAGTAGTGTAGATTTCCTTCAAGATAGCTCCATCTGTGTGGTCACGGTCAGCAAAGAAGGTTTGAAATAATTTAAGAACACAAGAAATAGGAGCATGGGTAAATCACGCTTCCTCTCGTATTGAAACTGGACAAGACCGTCCCTGATACAAACAAGCACCAGAATTAACAGGAACCCTTCAGAGAGGCCATATCTACTTCAAGCTGTCATTCAGCTGTTAAATGGCAGACACCCCACTCTAAAATGGACAGTTGTGAAATCAGTCAGGCATCACTAATCCAGTAATGGTAGCCCGAAGGCATGTGTCAATAACAGAGTGTAATAGCAAGCAATAATTTTTCTAAGCACTGCAGTTTCTTCAAAGAATTAAAGAGCAGGAGTTTTAAATGCCTTGACAACTCCCTTTGATATTCATCTTGACACAGTAGACAGCAATCTTTATAGCTCCTCTTGACAGTTCATCATGACACTTTTGACAGTTGTTTTTGACAGTTCCATTGAGCTTCACAGTTCCAAGGGGTTTATGTGCTTTTAATACACATTCATGCTTAATTTTTAACATTCCCAAAGTTCACCTCATCTCTCCCAAAGTGCATCTCACCTCTCCGAAGGTGTCCTGCAATCATATCTAAAGGGGTATCTTACCTCTCCAAAAGGGTACCTTGACTTTCCAAACAATCCCACAAAGTTTAGACCTGCTCCTACCAGGTCTAATCTGCACACAATGGGTTCAGGCACCGAACACGTCTGAATCAGACATGATTGAAGATAGCAGCTGATTTCTATGGGCAGTTTCCTCCGCAAAATGTGCACGCATGAATCCTGACCTGGGTCCATTTCCTCACCAACATAAATGGTAGGTGCTGTGTTTGGGAGTTCAGATTTAGGCCTCTTTCACCATTTTAACCACAACGGAGAGGATCTGCGTTATTGTGAAAATTTAGGACATTGGTGTCTCCAGTGCAATGGATTATAATGCGAGAGGTACCGTGATACAAATTGCATAGCCATCTTTGTCTGCGAGCTCAAGTCACCTTTATACTCAGTTTTAAAATTACCTATTCGAGTTTACAGCCAGAGGTTTAAAAATCATTTAACATAAAGCATACTTTCATGACACTATCTTTACTTTTATGTTGCAAAACATTTCCTTTACCACTCGCAGTGAAGGACATCACAAACCATATAAACATTTCTCGAATTCACTACATATCTATGCACGTAGAACCAAACTACAGTCGAAAGGACGGGCAGAGGGAAGGGTCAAATTAATTCCTTATCAATGTGTTCATCACATTAGCAAAGGGACCACAAAATGCCCAATTTAAAGGAATCACACATCCTTCTACCACAAAATAATGTGGAACATGTGTCATAGAATCCTAGAATCCTACAGTGCAGAAGGAGCCATTCAGCCCATCTTGTCTGCACCGACCACAATCCCACCCAGGCTCTATCCCCATACATTTACCCTAGCTCGTCCCCATGAAACTAAGGGGCAATTTAACATGGCCGATCAACCTAACCTGCACATCTTTGGACTGTGGGAGGAAACCGGAGCAGCTGGAGGAAACCCACACAGACATGGGGAGAACGTGCAAACTCCACACAGACAGTGACCCAAGCCGGGAATCGAACCCAGGTCCCTGGCGCTGAGGGGCAGCAGTGCTAATCACTGTGTCACTGTACCGCCATGACAGAAATTATATCGATCCTTGTTGGAGAGGAACTTCTTTAGAACTTACACATAAACTAGCTCGTCCTTTAAGAATTCTAAGAGCAGAACCCCTGATGTAACTGAAAATTCGAACATAAAATAAAAAAAGCTTTGTCCAGTATTCTCAAATCTCATTAAGATGAAAGTATTTTGAATTAAATCAAGGAGTTCAACACTTTCACACAACCAAAGATAATTCTTCCTCTGATTTTCCTCTCAGAGTTATGCTGGAATATGGTTCCAAAGGCACTGGCAGCTCTGTAGAATCGCACTAAAAAGTAATTCCTCACAAATGCACACAATTCAACAATAGGAGATGTTTTATTCTCAAGCTTGAACCAATTCTACAACAACATCTATAAAATGGCAACAAAGATTGCTCATTTACACAGTGGCTTTAATAGTGGCACAGTGGTTAGCACTGTTGCCTCACAGCGCCAGGGATCCGGGTTCGATTCCCGGCTTGGGTCACTGTCTGTGCGGAGTCTGCACGTTCTCCCCGTGTCTGCGTGGGTTTCCTCCAGCTGCTCCGGTTTCCTCCCACAGTCCGAAAGACGTACTGGTTAGGTGCATTGGTCCTGCTAAATTCTCCTTCAGTGTACCTGAACAGGCACCGGAGTGTGGCGACTAAGGGTTTTCACAGTAACTTCATTGCAGTGTTAATGTAAGCCTACTTGTGACGCTAATAAATAAATAAATGAAACTGAAGAAAAATATCTCTCAGTGTTTCAAAAGTCTTGGAAGTGCTTGATCAAAGGAGGAGATTTTCAGAGGGAGAGGGAAAGGCAATGAAGTTCAAGGAGGAAATTCCACAGCATCGAGAATAGATGACTCAAGTAACTGTTACCAATGGCGGGGTGAAAGGAATAGGTGACAGACAGAAGGCCAGAGGCAGAAGTAAACAGAGTTTTTGGTGGGTTGTTGGGCTGCAGTAGACTACAAAGATTGGGAGTGGTGAGACCATGAAGAAAAATAAGAGATAATGATGAAATTGATGTTTTAAAATTGAGGCATTGGGAAACTGGGAGTTAATACAACTCAGTGAGCACAGGGGTGAGTGGAACTTGAAACAGGATATGATATGGACATGTGGTTAGGATGAGCTGGAACTTCTGGAGGCCAGACAGGAAACCATTGTGATAAACTGAATTGACAAAGGTATGGGTGATATTACAGAGGTGGAAGAAGGCAATTGTTGCGATGGGGATATATAGAATCATAGAATTCCTACAGTGCAGAAGGAGGCCATTTGGCCCATTGAATGTGCACCGATCCTCTAACAGAGCATTCTCCCCAGGCCCACCCACCACCCTATCCCCATAACCCCACACATTTACCCCCAAACCTAGACATCTTGTGTCATTAAGGAGCGCGTTGGCATAGCCAATCCACCTAATCTGCACATCTTCGGACTGTGGGGGGAAACCGGAGCATCCCCCATGCAGACACGGGGAGAATGTGCAAACTCCAAACAGACAGTCCCCCAAGGCTGGAATCAAACCCAGGTCCTTGGCACTGTGAGACAGCAATGCTAACCACTGTGCCACGGTATGGATTCCGAATGACCAGAGACGGAGATGGCTTTCCTCTTCTTCATAAGATGGAGTAAATTGTAGCTTATCCCAGACTGAATGTCAGACATGTACTTGCATAGGAAGGTTCAAGATGGTTAATGGTGAGGCAGGGTTGGGTGTCATTAACATACAGAAAAAGCCTAATCTTGTGTTTTCAGATAATGCCATGAAGGAGCAGCCTGTTAATGAGGAAGAAAACATGTTTGGTGGACAAGTGAGAAGGAAGGAAATGTGACACATGCAGTTGAATGGATGGTCTCAATCTTATCATTAGGGAAATCCATAAGCTCATCACACCTTTTGTTGGAGGTGGGGATGCAGGGGGAAGGAAAGAGGTAGTTTAAAGGGATTGTAAGTGGTGGAATTATCTTTGTTCTCCAGGATGATCCTGGAGAAGTGAACAGCTTGGCAAGGCCTGAGAGTGTCTGATCTAGTCAGCTAGATCTGCTGATGGGTGACCAAACCAGTTGTGCACCACATTTGCTCAAGTATATGCTATTTCTTCTTTCCTGCAGGAGATATGAATAATGATCAGGAGCAGGAACCCTGGCTAACTATTCTTCCTCCAGTCTGTGAATAATAAAATTGCCCACCATTGGTTCAGCTGAGATCAGATAACTAAGCCTTGAACAGAAGGCTAATCTGGGAACGTCCTTAATGTATGTTGGGTAGTAGCAACCCTGATGTTAAATTCGTGAACCCACGCATTATATCAATCAGTCAATTCCAATGGTTTTCTTTACAAAAAAATTTGCTTGGGCTTTACCTGAGTACTGGACAAATCTCACATGACGAGAATTTCAATCCTTGATTGTTATGCAGAAGGAAAGGAACTGTGCAATCAATGGCTTCAATGGAAAGAGTAGTTATTCTTTCTGAACTCCTGCAGTCAGTCCACAACATGTGTACTTTGTTCCAAAGCTGGTAAATTATTCCCATGTCCAAGAGATTCTCTAATGCTATTAGTATTCAAAGTTGCATACTGTTTGACTCGAAGGGCAATTAAAGTTCCATAAATCCCAATTACAGTGAAGTTTAAAATGAAATTACCATATTCGTTGGTGTCAAAGGTAGAATATAAATGGATACACTTACCCGATGGCCAACTGTCACTCTTTCCAATGGCTACAAAGTGAGATGAACACAAGATTTTTAGGCTTTGAATTGGATGACTATATAAACCTATAATTTACTAAAATTGATGCATCATATGCAGTAAATTGCAAGGCTGATGTGAAAGTGTACCAGACATGCAGACATTCTAGCATTCCGTCCACAATGCCAGACGCTGTTTCTTAAGTACTGGCTCATAGGAAACCCCCATGGTCCCAGACAGCAATCTGCAGAGAAAGAAAAATGAAGAACTCATTATTCTTCATTTGCATTCAAATTCTGTAGTATTTTTAAAATACTGGTTTTGGATAAGTAATTGCTATTACATCAGTTAATCCAAAAAAAAAAGAAATCAACAAACTAGTACTTGAAGACAGTGCAATAACTCAAATTTAAAAGGTGCTTGTTCTCAGTGTTGTGATACTATATGGTCGTCCATGGTTATTAAGTTATTTGACCCTGCTTGTTTTTCAGTTAACGTTATTACAATGCCATTTACAATCTTCTGCAGTATAATATATATGACAAGATTTACTTTCGTGTTCCACAGCATGAAAGATGGTCAACACCATGGAATGCAATACTTCCCTATAGCTTCCTCCCAATGCCAGTATCAAACATTGCTGTGTCCCATCAATATGCCCTAAGTTTAGCCTGAGAAGAATGCTCATTACAGTGGCAACTTGCCATTTCTCAAAAAAGCCTTCTCCTTTGCCTCTTTCAGGGAGATATCAAATTTGGTACCAATCTTTGCTGAGTTGTGGGAAGTTTAGTGGTATGGACTGTCAATGGGCTGAGAGTGCCCAAATTTATTTCAGTACAATCCTTGCAACCAGCAGAAAAAAATAAACGCTTATTCCAAAAATAGAAAACGCTGGAAAATCTCAGCAGGTCTGACGGCATCTGTGGAGAGAGAACAAAGCTAATGTTTTGAGTCTGGATGACTCTTTCGTCAGAGTGAACATTTATTCCATCGGTGTGGGTTAGATTCCAACACAGATCTTTTGAGATAGAAAGGCAGATTTTTAAAGATTATTTTAGAAACTATTCTGCAGTGACATTTCTTTTTTTTTTAAGTATTATGAAATCTCTCCTTTTTTATGCAGCAATGCAATAAAGTCGCAGAATAAAATTGGAGTGATGACAGGACTACCAGGGTGGGATTTTCCAACCTCGCTCGCTCCAAAATGGGAAAATCCCACCTGAGGTCAACGGAACTTTGCACAGTCAGCCCCCCCCACCCACGACGAATCCAGAGGTGGGGGGGCAGGAAAACTCCCCCCCATTATCACTGATTTTGATTTAACCTAAGCGTTGGTTTGTATTCAAATTTGTTGAATTAAAGACAAAGATAGTTGGAAAATCCTTTTGCTTCAAGGAAAACTGAAATTGAAATGTCTTACAATTCTAAATGTTCAAAGGGAAATGTGTACACACCTCCTTTTACATTTTATCTGGTCCTTGCTACTGTATTGTGTTGTATGCTTCAAAGCCGCTGTTTAGTGGCTCCAAATACGGTAAAATAGATATAAGTACAATTTCTGGGGGTACTGAACCATATAGACTAGGAAGGCCAACTGTTTATCTTCAGGTTATGCCCGAGTTAACTAATCTCAGCCATGCCAATAGTAACAGCTTTATAATTGGCCTGATTGTCCCTAGACTGGAAAGGATAAATCTCTCATCAACATAGTCTGTTGGAAACTGCAGACATGGAACAAAGCACATGGCCAGGATTTTTTTTTTTAATTCACAGGATATGGGCTATGCCAACAATTGCTGCCCATCTCTAATTGCCCTTGAGAAGGTGGTGATGAGCAGCCTTCTTGAACCACTGCAGTGCATGCGGTGTCGGTACACCCACAGTGCTGTTGGTAGGGGAGTTCCAGGATTTTGGACCAGCCAATGAAGCAACAGCGATATAGTTCCAAGTCAGAATTGTGTGTGGCTTGGAGGAGAACCTGCAGGTGGTGGTGTTCCCATGTAATTTCTGCCCTTGTCCTTCTAGCAGGTAGTAGTTGTGGATTTGGAAGTGTCGAAAGTGGCTTGGTGATTTACCTCAGTGCAACTTGTGCAAACTGCTATTACTTTCCGTTGGCAGTGGAAGGAGTGAATGGTTATGGTGGTGCATAGGTGCCAATCAAGTGGGCTACTTTGCCCTGGATGGTGTTCAGCTTCTTGAGTGCTGTTAGAGCTGCACTCACTCAGGCAAGTAGAGTATTCCATCGTACTCCTGACTTGTGCCTTGTGGTCAGGCTTTGGGGAATCAGGAGGTGAGTTATGCACCACAGAATTCCTAGCCTCTGACCTGCGCTAGTAGCCACAGTATTTATATGGCTGATCAATGGTAACCCCAGGATGTTAATAGTGGAGGATTCAGCAAATGTAAGTTATTGAATGCCGTGGCAAGACTGTTAGATTTTCTCTTGTTGGAGATTAGTTGGCATTTACGTGGCATGAACATTACTCGCCACTTATGAACCCAGGCCTGAACGTTGTCCAGGTCTTGCTGCATATCGACACAGACTGCCTCAGTATCAAATTGTACCAAGCGTTGCGCAATCATCAGCAAACATCTCCTCTTCTGACCTATGTTAAAGCAAAGATCACTGATGAAGCAGCTGAAGATGATTGGGCCTAAGACACCAGCCTGAGGAACTCTTGCAGTAATGTACTGGGTCGGAGATAATTGAGCTCCAACAACCTCAATCATCGTCCTTTGTGCCAGGTGTGACTCTGACAAGTAGAAGGTTTTCCTCCCTGATTCCCATTGACTCCAGTTTTGCTAGAGTTCCTTGATGTCAAATATTGCCTTGAGGTGAAGAGCAATCACTCTCACGTCATCTTATGTTTAGTTGTTTTATCCATGTTTGGACCAAGGTTGTGATGTTGTTATTTGTTGAGTGGCCCTATGGAACCCAAATTTAGTGTAGTGAGCAAATGCGCTTTGTACCATTGTTGATAACACCTTCCATCACTTTGCTGATGATCAAGGATAGACTGATGGGGCAGTAAATGTCCAGGTTGGATTTGTCCTGCTTTCCATGGACAGGATGTGGAGATGCCGGCTTTGGACTGGGGTAAACACAGTAAGAAGTTTAACAACACCAGGTTAAAGTCCAACAGGTTTATTTGCTAGCAAAAGCCACAAGCTTTCGGAGCCTTAAGCCCCTTCCTCAGGCGAGTGGGAATTCTGTTCACAAACAGGACATAGAAAGACACAAACTCAATTTACAGAATAATGGTTGGAATGCGAATACTTACAGCTAATCAAGTCTTTAAGGTATTTGTATCCACACAACTCTGCGCTGCCGTACTCCTGGGGCTAGATTTCCTGAGTCACCTTACGAGCGTCACCATGGAGTATAATGGGCTTTTTCCCCCCGCTCTCCGTTTGCAATCAGCAGTTCTCTGATCGCCCACCGCGCACCACCTGCAGCCTCTCGACCCTTAAAGTCGCCCCTCCCTCACTGTTTGAAAATCTCACCCCCGATTGCAAGCCCATCGCCACCAAGAGCAGACGGTACAGTGCTGGAGACAGAGCTTTTATCAGATCCGAAGTTCAACGGCTCCTAATCTTAAAGACTTGATTAGCTGTAAGTATTCGCATTCCAACCATTATTCTGTAAATTGAGTTTGTGTCTTTATATGCCCTGTTTGTGAACAGAATTTCCACTCACCTGAGGAAGGGGCTTAAGGCTCCGAAAGCTAGTGGCTTTTGCTAGCAAATAAACCTGTTGGACTTTAACCTGGTGTTGTTAAACTTCTTACTCCGTGGACAGGCCATACCTGGGCAATTTTTCACATTGTTGGGTAGATGCCAGTGTTGTAGTTGTACTGGAACAGTTTGGCTAAGGGCGCAACAAATTCTGCAGCAACTGTCTTCAGTACTGTCGGAATGTTGTCAGGTCATGCAGCCTTTACAGTATCCCAAGTCTTCAGCCATTTCTTGATATCATGTGGAGAGAACTGAATTTGCTGACTGCCATTTGTAACGCAGAGGACCTTAGGAGGAGGCTGACATAGATCGTTCACACTTGGCACTTCTAGTTTAAGATGCCTGCAAATGTTTCAACCTTTTCTTTTGCACTGATTTGCTGCCCCCATCCCCCTCATTAAAGTTGGGGATAGTTGTGGATCCTCCTCCTTCAGCTAGTTGTTTAATTGTCCATCATCAATCATGTAGATTAGAGGGGCTTTAGATTGGTACCACTGGTCGGCGCAACATCGAGGGCCGAAGGGCCTGTACTGCGCTGTAATGTTCTATGTTCTATGACTTGATGTGGCAAGACTGCAGAACTTTGATTTGATCTGATGGTTATAGATTGCTTAGTTATATCACACGCTCCTTCGCTCTTTGGCATGAAAGTAGTCCTGTGTTGTAGCTTCACCTCACTTTTAAGCATGCCTAGTGCTGGTCTTGGCATGTTTTTCTCCAGTCTTCATTGACCAGGGTTGATCCCTCAACTTGATGGTAATAGTAAAGTGAAGAATATTTTCGTTGAGTACAATTCTTCTGCTGCTGATGGCCCACACCGCTCTCTGCTCAGTTGAAGTGCTTTTATAAATCTATCCCATTTAGCATGTTGATATTACCACACAACATAATGGAGGGTATCCTCAATCTGAAAGCGGGGCTTCATCTCCATGAAGGCTTCTGCGGTGGTCACTCCTGTCAGTACTGTCATGGTAAGAAGTCTCACAACACCAGGTTAAAGTCCAACAGGTTTATTTGGTAGCAAATACCATAAGCTTATGGTATTTGCTACCAAATAAACCTGTTGGACTTTAACCTGGTGTTGTGAGACTTCTTACTGTGCTTACTCCAGTCCAACGCCGGCATCTCCACATCAGTACTGTCATGGCCAGATGCACCTGTGACAAATAGGTTGGCGAGGACGAGGTCAAGAAAGTTACTCCCTCTTGTTGCTTCCCTCAGCACCTGCCGTAGGTGCAGTCTAGAAGCTATATTGGACTTAGTATTGATTCTTCTATAGTCCACCACAAATCATCATTTTGGGGAGAAAATTGGAAACAACCAAACTATTCATTAGATGTCAGTGAGAATGTATACATTTATTCCGAGGCTGCCTCAAACTAGTAGTTTAAAGCATAAGATAAAACACAAAATAATTGTTAAAAGACAGTAATATATCTCCTTTCCTATTACTGAGGGTCGTGTGACCTCTCAGTGAAATACACTTCTACATATTTGATGACAGTAGGAACCATATCAATTTTCTGTGATAATAGTATTTAATATAAAAACACATCTTGATGAGTTCAAACTATATGTGCAATGCAGACTGTAAATATTTTGTCAAAATTATATCAAAGGTAAGATATCACAGTCAAGTTACTGCCTATTCTGAAGGCACCTTGTGGGAAATAAATGATGATGGGAGCCAATGAAACAGCACAAAGACAGCTACAGAAAGAAAGAAAATGGCTAAATTGCTGCCAGATAAATGGAATAAAGAAAAATGAATGCAAAGCAGAACCAACCAAGGATCAGACACAGCTGCAAGTGAGGTAGTAGTACAAGACTCAGTACATCATTAAATCCAGTCACTGGCAGGGATTATGTTGGAACGAAAGCCAAATTCAAACTATGGGGAGTAATATGAGAGGGTGGAAAAGCATGAATGCAGCTGAATCCACAAGACTGGAATCAAGTAGTTTTCTCTGCTCTTTAATTATAACAAAGAATTCTTTGGAGGTAACTGGGATAATGTGAAAATGGTGAGTTCTATGGTTTTGGTACAGTGTGTAAGCAATCAGTGAATACTTAAGTGTGGGGTAATATTTAATTCTGTCAGCGCAATGTGATGCTTTGATGTATATTTGTAGATTCCATCTTGAGACCTTAAATGAAGTGATGTAGCTGTGATTACAGTCACAATGGAGATGGTCGACAACATTAGAGCTCAATCTAAATGCTCATAAATAAGGTTCATAAATCCTGTCCCAAAGTAATATCACCACTGGTGAATCGTTAGCTCAATACCAAACATTAGGATGCTTTTTTGATCTGACAGCAGTTATGATGAAAATAACGCAAGGGAAAGATAAAAATATTTCCCAAAATCAGCTCTGAACTATTCTCTCCATAACTATAATTAGTCTTCAACGTGTAATAAATCTGAAGTAGAGTACTCTTCTTCCTCCCCCATTATTCAGGTTGAGGAAAAGTAACATGGCAAGCCTTTTCAATCAGTATACCCTACACTGTGAGTACCAAAAGAAGTCTAATTCCTCACTTTTCTCAATGCTGATCATGAGCTCTAGTTGTAGAAACATAGAAACTAGAAGCAGGAGTAGGCCATTTGGCCCTTCGAGCCTGCTCCATCATTCATTTTGATCATGGCTGATCATCAAGTTCAATATCCTGATCCTCCCTCCCGCCCCCATCCCTTGATCCCTTTAGCCCCAAGAGCTATATCTAATTTCTTCTTGAAATCAGACAACGTTTTGGCCTCAATTACATTCTAAGGTAGTGAATTCCATACATTCACCACCCTCTAATAGAACATAGAACAGTACAGCACAGTACAGGCCCTTCGGCCCTCGATGTTGTGCCAAGCTTTGTCCGAAACTGGGTGAAGAAATTTCTCCTCACCTACGTTCTAAAAGATTTAGCCCATATCCTCAAACTATGACCTCTAGTTCTGGACTCCCCCACCATTGGGAACATTCTTTCTGAATCTACCCTGTCTACAGTTACTGGCACAGAATGTTGTGTCCTTGTGCAGGAATCTCAAGGAGTTGGTTTGCAGGTGCAGCAGGTAATTAAGAAGGCATAAGCTGTCAGCTGTGAATACTACCAATAGTTAATACACTTCAAAACAATGCGATGTACACAAAGTGCTTTGAATGTTTCTCAGATATGGTACGAGGCGCTATAAACATGTAGGTTCTTTTTTATTTATTTCTTTATCAAGGCAAGTGACCCAAGCCAGGAATCTAACCTGGCTGCTTGGTGCTGTGAGGCAGCAGTGCTAACCACTGTTCTACAGTATGCTGGACATTCGTTACGCTTGGTATAAGGCAACAAAGTGATTCGCGCTCCTTACTCTCAACATAAGAACATAAGAACTAGGAGCAGGAGTAGGCCGTCTGGCCCCTAGAGCCTGCTCCACCATTCAATAAGGTCATGGCTGATCTTTTCGTAGACGCAGCTCCACTTACCCGCCCGCTCACCATAACCCTTAATTCCTTTACTGTTAAAAAATTTATCTATCCTTGCCTTAAAAACATTCAATGCGATAGCCTCAACTGCTTCACTGGGCAGGGAATTCCACAGATTCACAATCCTTTGTGTGAAGAAGTTCCTCCTCAACTCAGTCCTAAATCTGCTTCCCCTTATTTTGAAGCCATGCCCCCTAGTTCTAGTTTCACCTGCCAGTGGAAACAACTTCCCTGCTTCTATCTTATCTATTCCCTTCATAATCTTATATATTTCTATAAGATCTCCCTCATTCTTCTGAATTCCAATGAGTATAGTCCCCGTCTACTCAGTCTCTTCCCATAAGCCAACCCTCTCAACTCCGTAATCAACCCAGTGAATCTCCTCTGCACCCCTTCCAGTGCCAGTATATCCTTTCTCAAGTAAGGAGACCAAAACTGTACACAGTACTCCAGGTGTGGCCTCACCAGCACCTTATGCAGCTGCAACATAACTTTGCTGTTTTTAAACTCCATCCCTCGAGCAATAAAGGACAAAATTCCATTTGCCTTCTTAATTACCTGCTGCACCTGCAAACCAACTCCTTGAGATTCCTGCACAAGGACACCCAGGTCCCTCTGCACAGCAGCATGCTGCAATTTTTTACCATTTGAATAATAGTCCATTTTGCTGTTATTCCTACCAAAATGGATGACCTCACATTTACCAACATTGTACTCCATCTGCCAGACCCTCGCCCACTCACTTAGACTATCTATATCCTTTTGCAGACTTTCGGCGTCCTCTGCACACTTTGCTCTGCTAGTGAGCTATTGACCTGCAACATGCCATCGCAGGAGATGCTGAGTAGAGTTACCCTAGATTGGTCCTGCATAAGGCTGGCAAATGGCCCCTTGGCAACAAAAGCAGAAGCTTGGGATTAGATGGTGACGGGTGGGCAACACTGTGGGACATTCAGAAATACAGGAAGAAAATGAACATGATTTTTAAGTTACGGACCCCTAATCCCAAAGGACTGGGTTCCCCAATGGTCCTCCTGCCTCAGTTTTATTCCTGGGCCTACACCTGGGGAGGAAGTAGCCTGTTAAAACTTCCTGCATTTTGTGAGGCCAATTCTTCCCCAGCAGTCAGATGTCACTCCAGCGTAACAAGAACGTGTTCAAAATTTATCATGGTTATCAGTCGGAAGCTTCAAGTCACCCCAAATATATCTGTTTGCACCCTATCAGGTATCGCAATCTTCAAAACAAAGGGCACAAATAAAACAGAAGCTTTTTGTTTGCCGCACTGGATATTTGACAAAAAACCTAAAATTGCTTTGCTCTTGTATCAGCTAAGCACTAATCAACAGCACAAGAGGACTGTATGGGTGGTTTCAATTAAGCCATATGCCCGCATAATCTTAATGTCATGTCAGTGGGATAATCACATTAGGGTGTTTTCTTCTCTCGAATACATCTCATCAAAGCAGACTGGGCACTCTGCAGTGCCTTTGTTGAGCATTATACTGACTTTGCAGTCTGATATTCTGCGAAGACAGGCAAATATCTAATTTAGGCACTAATCAGGTCTGTCACTTTGGCTGGTTTGAGCCTATATTATAAACATGGGAAGCTTTAACAGTGGCTTCTGACCAGTACTTTGTGCCTTCTGCAAATCACTGCTGAAGCTTACATCAAACACTCGATCTGGGCTGTAAAACAGCAGTCAAACCGTGACACTCGGCATGACATCACTGGGAACCAGTGTGCAGAAGTATGCCTAGCCAAAACAAGCAAATAAATCTTTATAAGTGTACTTCAGAAGAAAATTAGAGCTTAAAAAAGTGTGTAGTGCCAATAAAACATTCAAGGATGGAAAGATTAGAGAAAATAAACCACTTGTGATGTGGTCCTCATGAGTACAATGGCTGGTTCCAAATATTGGCCTGTCTGGGTATCTCCCATTCGCGGGCCTACACGCCTCATGATCAGGAGTTTGCTCTTCCAATATGAAGCAAAACGTGGAGCAGCAGTTTCTGTCTGAGGTCAGAATACTGATGTTGGGACCAAATCCAGGTCCCAACCCAGCGTTCATGTCAGGAACAAGCTTCCAACAACAACTTTGCAGCACTGATCAAATAGGTGCTTGCCATCCAATTAAGCATGGCAGGCGGACTCTGAAAGCTGGAGGGCCAATAGGAGCTACAGCCTCCTGTTGCAGATAAAGGAGAGGGAGCCTCCATTTTGAGGTGCTCTCTCAGCACTCTGTACAGAATTGAGGAAAAGAAGTGGCCTCAGCGGCTGGACCACTGTTGTGGCGAGAAACCTCTTCACAGGATGGTCTGCAGCCACAGATGTAGCCAGGTAAGTACTGCGGCTGCAGGAGGTGTGGGGAGGGGGGGCCTGAAAATGATCCTGGAGTGCTGGCCCTCCGATCTGCTCCCAGGAGGCTACCTACTGGCATTTCCTGGGTTCCCAACATCACAGGCTGACAGGTAAATGACAGCTGACCTCTGATCAAAAGCCTTAACCCACGCAGATTTCCTTCGGGTGCTCAGGTTTCCTCCCACAGTCCAAAGATGTGCAGGTTAGTGTTGAATTGGCTGTGCTAAATTGCCCCTAGCTGTCCAAAGATGTGTAGGTTAGGTGGATTAGCATGGTAGGTGCACAGGGTTACAGGGATATGGTGCAGGGGATCGCCTGAGTGGGATGCTCTTTCGGAGAGTCGATGAAGACTCGATGGACCAAATGGTCTTTTTTTGCACTATAAGGATCCTATGTGTATCGACACCAAAACCTGCCCATGGGGGTGGGTGGAGAGAGGGAAGATGAGGAGTTAAAAATGATTAATAGAACAATTTTCTTTTGTCACCCTTACTTGGTGGGGGGGATAATACAGAAGGGAAGCCAGGATAATGGGGATGCCATCCTTTCATATGAGGGGTGGGGTTTAAAGCTGTTTGGGGACTCACATTGGATTCCCCGACCTCACTGGCTCTCCTCCCCCTGATAAAAATGATGTGTATTTCTCCAACACTTTGCAGGAGGGACCAATTGGTACATCAGTGGAATATGGTCAAAATTCCCAATTGTTAGCTGCTGGTAAATGTACAGGACACCACTTACAGCAAATATATTACCTTACTCCAATGTAATTTTGTTGCTTCCTCGATAAAGAAAATTGCAACACACCGCTCTATTCCTATTAGCTGCCAAAGCAAACACTTCCTTTTGGATAGCCCTATTACTAGATCAGTTCAAGGTTTGGTCTGGGCCCATTGGTTCCTAAGAGTTAATGAATAGCGCTGGAGCACATGCCAGGGGCATACCTAAAAATGAGGTGTCAACCTGGTGAAGCTACAAGTTTTCAGCCAGTTTGATTCACTCCACTTAACACCAAGGCATCGGATACAGCAAAGGCCATGGGCCCTGGCAACATCCCGGTAATAGTACTGAAGACTTGTGCTCCAGGACTAGCCGTGTCCTAAGCTAAGCTGTTTCAAAACTACTACAACACTGTCATCTACCCAGCTATGTGACGTCCACGAAAAGCAGGAAAAATCCAATCCGGCCAATTACCACCCCATCAATCTACTCTTAATCATCAGCAAAGTGATGAAGAGAGTCGTCAAAAATGATATCAAGCAACACTTACTCAGCAATGACCTGCTCACTGACACTCAGTTCCACCAGGGTCGCTCAACTCCTGCCCTCATTACAATCTTAGCCCAAATATGGACCAAACAGCTTAATCCAAGAGGTGACTTGACAGTGACTGCCCTTGAGTTCAAGGCAGCATTTGACATCAGCATTTGACGTTACTATCAGCATCCTGGCGTTACCATGGACCAGAAAATGAACTGAATCAGCCATATAAATACTGTGATGACGATGGCGTGTAACTCACCTCCAGACTCCCCAAAGCCTGTCCACCATCTACAGGACTATGATGGAATACTCTATTTGCCTGGATGAGCGCAGCTCCAGCAACACTCAAGAAGCTTGACACTATCCAGGACAAAGCAGCCATTTGACTGACACCCCATCTACCACCTTCAACATCCATTCCTTCCACCACCAATGCACAGTGGCAGCAGTATCATAATCTATAAGTGCACTAGAGCAACTCACCAAGGCTCTTTCAACAGAACCTTTCAAACCCATGATTTCTACCATCTAGAAAGACAAGGGCTGCAAATGCATGAGAACACCAGACTCTGTAGGTTACTCTCCAAGTCACACGCCATCCTGACTTGGAGCTATATTGCAGTTCCTTCACTGTCACTGAGTCAAAATCCTGGAACTCCCCCTCTAACAGCAAGTGGGTGTACCTACACTACATAGACTGCAGCAGATCATCAAGGCAACTCACCACCACTTTCTCAAGGGCAATTAGAGATGGGCAGTAAAAATTATGGCCTAGCCAGTGACCCTCGCGCCCCCTGAAAGAATAGATTAAAAATTACGGGCTGGGTTTTACTGTGCCAATCTCTCAACGGGCCTTACAAATTGGCATGCAAAATGTGCAAAGTTGATCCATGATACATTCTCTCTATTGGGTCTGTCCAGTAGTGTTGCCAATTAAACCAGCTAATTTCACTGTTCAGCTTTTGCAAAGATCAGAATTGTGAGACATTCTAACTCCAATTACATGAATGCTCGATGGGATATTACCTCCATTGCCTCAGGGCAAATGGACAGGTAATTTGCCTAATTTGGGATGAAAATCCCCAGCATGTGGTTGTCCTGAAATATCTTAGCACCCTGAAAGCAACTTCAACTTCAAATCATATTTTCACATAAATTATGTTGGCCTCACTCACCACTTTCTGCTACACAGCTTATTTCTCAGATAATTTATTCTGAAAAACAAAAGGTTGCTTTTAGGCATACATCATGAATCTACGATTTTTAGCCTCTCAGCTGTGAATTGGAGATTTTCTGGTAAATGTTGCATTCGCTCCTTGTAATGGCTCAGTGATAAATGTACCACATTGTATGATATTCAGCCACATAACTTCAGAATTAGGACTCAGGTTGAATCCTGAGCATTAAGGTTTCTCATCTCCAAACTAAGACTCGGGTGGCACTGGGGATGTTACAAGTTGGGGCCAAAAGTACCAGCAGGAGCCAAAGAGGTTGGCTTAGGTTTTGGCAGCACTTAAATGCAGAAAAAAATCAATTTATCCAAATATACCAATAACACTCAATTCTACTCACTTCTCCACTTCTCTTGAAACCTCAGTTGTGCCTGTGTTGTCAGACTGATTTGTCCAACAGACAGCATTGGATAAACTGCAATTATCTCCAGCTAAGTATCAGGAAACTGTAATCACTGCTTTTGTCTCACAAACTCTGCCCCCTTGTCAATGATTATATATCTCTCCATGGCTACCATTTCAGGCTGAGTCAAACTAGTTAGAGCTTTTAGAATCCTATTCTATCCCACGTTGGGCACCCAGTACCATCACTTCTCCATCATAATAGCCACCTACTTCCACATCCGTAATATTGTCCCACTCCATATTTGCCTTAGCCTATCTGCTGCTGTAATCCTCGTCCATGTCTTTGTTACTTCCGAGCTTGACTGATAATGCTCTCCTGGTCAGCCTGCCAAGCTCTGACCTTCATAAATTTCAGCTCATCAAAATTCTCTGTTGCCTGCATCCTATCTTGTGCAACCACCATCCTTGTCCATGCCATTACATTGGCTCTTAGTCCAATGCTGCAATTTTAAGTTCCCAACCTCACGTTTACATCATCCCCCCCCGGCCTCATTCCGTTTGTCCAGCAATGGGCAAGATAAATAAACATTTTTATTCCAGGGAAATAAATTTTATCCATTAGTTTTCTAATACCTTGATGTTTGTTTTCCCATCTTGCTTTTAATATTTTTTGTCAAAATGCACAATGCTGCATATTGCTGCTACCAGCACCACCAGGAATCTAACTCCCACAGCACACTCTGTATGTTCATTAGGTTCAGGAGTTTCCAATTGAAACACTCTACTGGTAAATCACACACCTTATTTTGCTTGGCAGTCCTTTGCTTACCTTTGCTGTCACCTGATAATTCAAACTCCTCCGAAAGAAGATGGTAGCAACATCCCACACTGCAAACAGCTTTGAGCTCCGGTTTAGTCATGAAAATGCGCAAAGTATCTGAGGCAAGATCACCGCAGGTGTGCAGACCGACCATCATAGAATCCTGGAAAGTAAGCAGTAAAGTCCTTGTTCCATTTATGTGACAAATCAAACCTAACAGAAACGGCTTGGAGCCTCTGTTGAGGAGCAGCCCCCTTAAGATCGATTCTTAAGTACCATAGATAAAAAGATATGTTGAATTTCAGCAAACCTCATGTGCTAATTACAGTTCAACAAGTGCAGTCCTTCTAGGTGCTCATCCCACATGGTCACGTTCTAGTGAGTGCAATTTCAAAAATACACTCACTCATCATTTAACAGGCAGTTAAGATGGTGAGATTGGAAAAGCACAGGTTTCCATGAAAGGATGAGTTAAATGGTCTAAAATCTCCCTCATCTATACTTATCATTGTACACTTTATCAATCATTGGACAGGAGTAGGAACACTGCCCAATTTATTTTCCTTTAAGACTGAGACACAGTGCAGTCAACCGCTGTAACCTCACCAATTCCCTGGCTGAAGCCAGGTAACTGAGAACATAGTGGGCTGCTAACTAAGAAATTTCCTAGGGCTGTATTGATCACGACTACACCACACAAAGCATTTACTATCTAAAAAACTCATTCTTGCTCGCAATGATCTCAACCATATTTTAGATTGCAGTGAGTGGAAGTAATGTTATTATAATGCATTTATTCTAATTTTGGTAACATTTCAATGACTAAATTCCACTAAAATATTGTCTTTATGTTGTAATAGAACAGCTGTTAAACATCTCAATTTTCATTAAATGACCCATTTAAAATCAATTCAAAAGTATTTGATATAAATTGTTTGGATGCTGCTTAGAGTTGTAAAACAAAGGCAAGTCGGCTGCCTGCCACCTTGTGGCAGTCACACTATGATGCATAAAATAGCCCATCATGTAAAAATATTTTCACCTTTTGAAATAGTACAAAATATAGAACTAACAAATTAGCTTTAGTGCCTCAAAGACATATAAAATGGACCTCAACACCACATCTATTTGGCTGGTATATTTTTGGAGCTCATCAGTTTGAGGGATAACAATGCTAAGGAAAGGAAATCTTATTTTCTATATTTACTATTCAAGGTTCCTATAGTGGACTCCTAAGTCAAGTACAACAAAACTTGATGCAGGCTTAGCTCACCTTTCACAACTCAACAATATGTTTTGATCCCAACTTCCAAATCTTAGAAGATTGTCTTCTGATTGTAGCCATATGAATCTTTCTATGTTTCACAACATCCACAGCCATCATATGCATTCATTGATAGGAGGGCACACATACATACTCAAATGCACGCATGCACACTCAGAACTGGGATGGCTATCATAATTCACACTTACAGTGAGCTGAAAGAGGTGACTTTCAAGCCATCATCTTAATTTAAACTGGGTTACAAAAGTGAATGGAGTGTGAATTAACCCATCATGTCACTCACACAATCTTAATATACATCTTAAGACATTGCACTTCGTCTAAGGAGGGCTAACCTTTACTTCGGAAATAATGTCTTGGAGTTCTGTTTGTGAAGTAACATGCAGTGTTAATGGGGAATACAGATTAGCCTCTTTAATTCGCTTTGCTTTGGCCTCCAAGCTTGCAGTTTTCCTTCTCTCTTTCTCTTCTTCATCCAGATCTTTCTTTTTCCACAACAGTGAACTCATTTCCACAGCGTCAGTTGAGAGAAATTCCAGAAACAGATTCTCATTAAATTCAGAGTCATTAAATTCATCTTCGATTGATCCCACAATCTGGGCAGACACATCTCTATTCTTTTCCTCATTTGTCTCCGCCTCTAAAAATGTGGCAGAAATAGGAGTCTGCACAGGTGGTTGTATATGGCCAGACTGGTTTTGAGGACTACTCTCCTGTTCACTGCCATGACCAATCTGTTCCTTGATTTCCTTAAAACTTTCCACTTTATTCACTGGCTCTTCCTCCAGATGTTCTGATGCAGAGTCTTGGTTCAGATGCTTTATTTGACGTTGATAAACTTTCCAGTATCTTTTTAATTTTCTGTTCCTCTCATTCGCCCCACTGGTGTTGGTGCTGGAAGAATCGATGCCATATACAGTTAGCCCATATTGCATGGACAAGTAAGAACTCAAATAGCCCTTTCCTGATCCTATATCAATTACCTACAGGAAATCAAAACAAAAGGTTCAATCTCATTATCACAATTTACAACAGCACCAATCACATTTATAATACCCTAAGGTAAACAGTTCTCAATTGCAATCCAAATGTGTATTCATAGCGGAATAACATTTTCATGTTTTTTTAAAATATAATTCATTTCTTATTATTATCCATATTGGACACAAGGGAATACTGTAATCAGGGCTTGAAATGTGGGGTATTACACTTCGGATTAAGAAAATTGGAACTATCTAAAAATGTTGCATTAACTATACTTCATTCATGTCTGGAGCAATAATGTTATAACAGTATTTTCAATACATCGTGTTGAAAATGAGACAGAGAAATTAGTGCTATGCAATGTCATCCCTAGGACTGTAGCATAAATAAACTCAACATTATTAATATTAACCCTTTCCAAACAATGAGTTGATTCATAGGGCAGGATTTTGCCGTTTAGGATGGGACCCCGATGTTGGGGTCAAATGGAGGTCACGACCACACACCATGAGGGAAACAGTTAGTCAGCAATGATCTTCCCCCAATTGGCCAATTAGCGGCCAATGGGCGAGCCCACCATCCAATTATGGACATCAACTGGGCTCTCAAAGCTGGAAGGCCAGTAAGAGTCTCTCCAACTCAGGAGAATAAACCTGTAATTCAGGTAAGAGAGAGCAGGAGCCTTCATTTTGAGGTACCCTTGCCCAAATTTTTAAACTTTTATTTTAAAAAATGGCCCCCAGCAGCTGGGCCACCTCCAGCCTTTTGTGAACCAATCATGCCCTCTGGGAAAATGACCTGGGGGGGGTGGTGGAGGCGGAAATGGTATTAACTTTACTTCATTCATGTCTGGAGCAATAATATTATAACAGCATTTTCAATACATCGTGTTGGAAATGAGACAGAGAAATTAGTGCTATGCAATGTCATCCCTTGGACTGCAGCATAAATAAACTGAACATTTTTAATATTAACCCTTACCAAACAATGAGCTGACAAAAAGGGCAGGATTTTGCCTTTTAGGATGGGACCCTGATGTTGGGGTCAAATGGGGGTCACGGCACTGGCACAAATGTTTGTGTCCACCTGCCCACCCTCCAATGCTGCTCAAAGTGACTTAGTTCTTCTGCAAAGGAAAATTAAGTGACAGGATTGTAAGTATGTTACAATCAGCACTATCAACCAAAACTTAGCTGTCCTCTCCTTCAAAGTCAATGGAATAAAGGGAACAATTTGTGTCTTCTGTTGAGATAACATCAACATATAAAAAGGAATAGGGATAAAAGATCAAGGCAAACAAATATGGGGGATAAGGCACACTTTGGGGCAGCCAGCTGGCACAGTAATTCGCCTTTTAAATTTTCCTTCATTATTGTTTTGACCTTTAATAACTGAGAATATTACAGCAGATCAATGTAATGTATATTAAACCATTTGTTCTTATATATAGCACAGCCATCTTAGAGGACATTGCAGCAGTTTGATGGTTTGGATCCATGTTCCAAAATTCGTTTGTGTAAGAAGACTCAAAGTAGGGATTGCTTGTGTAAACTGTCAAATGTTCCCTGTTGGGTTATTTTAACACACAAAAAACTGTATAATTGAATTAATTTTAAACCAGTTTGGGTGCAAGTCTTTATATGCAAAATTAACAGAATGCATTCTTGAGGAGATGGTGCAAACTTATATGTAAAAAAGCACCTTCTATGTGGGAACTGAATGATATGAAATTTATTTTATACATTAAAAAATACAAGTTTGAAGCAATAACAGAGCAATTCTTAGTTTTTTCATCTAAAATTTCTTATTCAAAGAATTATTGATGGAAAAGAACGTTCAGAAAGTTCATAAAACATGGGGTGACATAGTGGCAAGCACTGCTGCCTCACAGCGCTAGGGACCTGAGTTCGATTCCGGCCTCAGCTCACTGTCTGTGTGGAGTTTGCACATTTTCCCTGTGTCTGCATGGGTTTCCTCCGGGTGTTCCGGTTTCCTCCCACAGTCCAAAGATGTGCAGTTTAGGTTAATTGGCCGTACTAAATTGCTCCTTAGTGTCAGGGGGACTAACAGGGTAAATACGTCGGGTTACAGGGATTGACCCTGGGTGGGATTGTTGTCAGTGCAGGCTTGATGGGCCGAATGGCCTCCTTCTGCACTGTGAAGATTTTATGATGTTAGATATCCTGCACAAAGTCTCTGCCACTCTTATGATGCTGACCAGATCTTGAATAAAATGGAAACCTGGGCCACTCACGGAGTATCCCCAACATAATTTGGGTGATATACTGTACTGCTAAAATCGGGGAGAGCTTGAGGAGGAAATTCAGTAGGCAATGGAAAAAATTAAGTAAAAATGTATAAACTATTTAAATTATATAGAGTAAATTGTATTCATTTGCAGAGTGTGCATTAAAGAACAGCTCAGTATGTAGCCTATATCTCCAATCTGTAATTTCTTTAGTATGACTACAGACTAAAGCTGCCTATATGCCAGATCCCATTGCCATAAATGGTACATGACATTTTTTTTTGTATTATGAAGTTTTGTGAAGAAAACATGGCATTGGTGAAGACAGTTGTGGAACATTCAGACAAAAAGCAGCTGACAATTGAAGGCAGTTAAGCTGAAATTGAACTACAGTTCCATCATACTATATGATTTGTACTGCAGTGATATCAAGTTTTATTTCATTGCATGTAACACAGTTACAAGGCAGTGATTCAATCAAGCCATTCTAATCACATCATAAACCGCAAGGGTGAAGCTTAAGCATTTCTGATTCTCAGCAGAGTCTCAGAGATTGAATTACTGCTTTATATTGAATTCGTTTTCATAAAACATATTGAAATGTCTTGACAAAAAGTTCTCAGCTTTCTTTTTTCAGAGAGTCCATGGAAAGTGGTAGAAGCTATAAGGTAAGTAAATGTAACCAAATCAACTGGGATGCAAGACGTGAAGCTGTGTAGCACCACATGACTGGTTCTATAAGATCACGGAGTGGAATTGGGCAGGGACAGATTGCTGGGAAATAAAACATTGCGTGCTTTATCGAAGGTACTTTGTGGAGTCGCACGAAATGCTGTTTTGATTCTCATCAGCAATGAAAGCCTACAGAATCAAAAAGATGACAAACAGCAGCATGAAAAGTCTCCCTCACAAAACTGTTCACAGCAGGAACTTTCCACGCTTGCTTCCTCTTTGGCAGCTGGTTGGATATTTTTTCAGAACGAATAAAGCTACAGCTCGGTCCAATAAAAATTGACTTTGACAATCAAATTTGTCGCGAAAAGGTAAGAACATGTGAAATGGGGTTAATGACAGACAAGTGGATCTCAGGAGGACGTGATAATCTCCTGCAGCAGGATGTTAAGTGGTAAATAAATAAGAACAGAAACCACCATACTATGCTGACTTACTAAAAAGGAACTCTTCGCCCTAAAAGCAACCTCATAATCCTTAACCTATTTCATGATATTAAACTTTCCTTAACCTGAACAAGAATTTTAATCTACAAAAGTAAATAAATATTTTTTTTAAATAACTAAAAACAAAATAGCATATTGCATTGAAGTACATTTTGATGTAAATGAATGGTGAGCATAAATTTGAGCAAGTGAAAAGCAGGATTAAGGAAAGGAATGGACATGCTGAAATGATGAAAGGATGCTGACAATCTCAGGTAGGCTACTTTCCAGAATAACACTGTCAGAAACTTTCGGACTGGTCACCCTCTTACTTGTTGTATCGGGTGCATTCTTGGGAATAGGAATCAGCAAACTGACTTTCATTAAAAGAAAACAAAAAGGAAGTATCTGTATGTTACTTCTTAGAGAAGCACCAACAACAACTTGCATTTACATGGTGTCTATAACAGAGTAAAATGACCTAAGGCACTTCACAGCAGAATTATAAGGAAAAACGTGACATCAAATGCATACGTAGATATAAAGACTGGTGAACAAAAGCTGGGTCAAAGATGTTGGTTTTAAGGAGCATCTTAAAGCAGGGCAAGTAGAGAGGCTGAGAGGTTGTGGAAGAGGATTCCAGAACTTTGGCCCTAAATAACTGGCAGGTCAAAGTGAATTGCAGACAGAGAAGCAGCTGGAATTGGATCTCAGAGCATTCTAGGGCTGATGGAGATTACAAAGATAGGAACTCTATCAATACATATAAACAAGTCTTGTGTCTAGCTCACATCCATAGTCCATAAACAAATGTATGTCAGAAGACATATTTCTAAGTAAAAGCAGCAGAAATTTGTCTCAGGTGCAAATTTGGGCATTATTGGATCAGCTACCTGTTATCTACGGCAGCTGATATTCAGTTCCACTGACTACAATGAGCAAGATGTGGAGATGCCGGCGTTGGACTGGGGTAAACACAGTAAGAAGTTTAACAACACCAGGTTAAAGTCCAACAGGTTTATTTGGTAGCAAAAGCCACACAAGCTTTCGAGGCTCTGAGCCCCTTCTTCAGGTGAGTGGGAATTCTGTTCACAAACAGAACTTATAAGACACAGACTCAATTTACATGAATAATGGTTGGAATGCGAATACTTACAACTGATTAGTTGTAAGTATTCGCATTCCAACCATTATTCATGTAAATTGAGTCTGTGTCTTATAAGTTCTGTTTGTGAACAGAATTCCCACTCACCTGAAGAAGGGGCTCAGAGCCTCGAAAGCTTGTGTGGCTTTTGCTACCAAATAAACCTGTTGGACTTTAACCTGGTGTTGTTAAACTTCTTACTACAATGAGCAAGACATAATTTGCTACAAATAGAAAATTGGTGATGAAAAATAAAGAGAAGCACGCATGCAACTAAATATAAGGGATCTGAAATTACACCATGAGCTAAACAGAAATGAATGTTTTATGCATTTGCCATTGATCTATACTGCCATTTCACAGAAGGTTAACAATCCAATTTTTGCTTGTCAACGCCCACTGCTAAATATAATCAGTTGCTCAGACAAAGGACATCACTGCAGCAGTTCCTCGACTCAACCATCTTCAACTGCTTCATCAATGACCTTCCCTCCCATCATAGGTCAGAAGGGGGATGCTCATTGAAGATTGCATGATGTTCAGTATCATTAGTAACTCCTCAGATATTGAAACAGTCTGTGTTAACATGCAGCAAGACCTGGACAACATTTGAGCTGGGCCTGATATATGGCAAGTAACATTCGCCCCACACAAGTGCCAGGTAACACATCCACCTCCAATAAGAGAGAATCCAACCATCTCCCCTAGACATTCAATGGCATTACCATCACTGAATTCCCCACTAACAACGCTGGGGTTACTAGTGACTGTAATAACTTCAACGATGCACATGAGGTTGGCCTCGGAGTATGAACTCCCTGATTGAGGTCATAATTGCCTGCCCAATCAGAGGGTTCAAACTCAAAGAGGCCAACTTCATGTGCCTCCTTCAGTCATTAGTGGCCAGAAACTAAATTAGCCATAAAAAATACTGTGGTTACAGGAGCAGGTTAGGCACTGAGAATTCTGAGATGACGAACTCACCTCCCCTCAAAGCCTGTCCATGATTTACACGGCACATGTCAGGGGTGTGATGGAATGCACTCCACTTGCCAGGGTGAGTGCAGCTCCAACAGTAGTCAGGAAGCTTGGCATCATCCAAGACAAAGTTCCCCTGCCAACCACCTTAAAATCTCTCTCCTTCTACCACCGCCAAACAGTAGTGGCAGTGTGTACTATATACAAGATGCACAGCAGCAACTCATTTAAGGCTCCTTCAACAGTGGCTTCCAAACCTGTAATTTCTACCAACTAGCAACAAGGACAGCAGAGACATGGCAACACCACTTCCTGCAAGTTTCCCTCCAAGTCACACACCATCCTAACTTGGAACTATATTGCTGTTCTTTCATTGTCGCTGAGTCAAGATCCTGGTAGTCCCAGCAGCCGTGGGTGTATCTGCACCAAATGGACTGCAGCAGTTCAAGAATGTACCGCACCACCACATTCACAAGGACGATTATTGAAAGGCAACAAATGTTGACATGCCAGCAACGCCCACATACCATAAAGACCTTAAACTAAAATATCAGTGTCAAACTGAAGAAAGTAAGAAGTCTCACAACACCAGGTTAAAGTCCAACAGATTTATTTGGAATCACGAGCTTTCGGAGTGCTGTTCCTTCATCAGGTGAACGCTCCGAAAGCTCGTGATTCCAAATAAACCTGTTGGACTTTCACCTGGTGTTGTGAGACTTCTTAAAGTGCCCACCCCAGTCCAACACCAGCCTCTCCACCTCACATTGAAGAAAAATATTTGAATGAAAATAGACAGGTTTCAAATGATCTAAATTAATGTAAAGTTGAACATTTGTCATATTGACCAACATGTCAAAATGTTCAGAAATTTTCAAGATTCCAAGTGCAGGTCAGTGGGACTAGGCAAAAAATGGTTCGGCACAGACAAGAAGGGCCAAAAGGCCTGTTTCTGAGCTGTAATTTTCTATGGTTCTATTCAAAGTGGAAATAATGGAATGTTGTGGCAGTTTTGTGGCAAAGTTTTGGCTAATTTTTTATACAGTGCAAGTATTTTCAGACCTTTAATTCCTATACAAAAACCTGCACCAGCAAACCTGATGTGCTTTCAGAACCTCAATAATGATTCAGCATTACTGCTGCACAGACGGAAGTGTCTGATTGACCTCTGAGTTGCAGCCTTGAATCAATCTCAAAATGTGATTCAGAATTGATACTAAATAGTAGGTCAAATGTTCTCTGCCAGTCCAACAGACTCCTGTCATAACTTCAAAAATAGATTCAGCAGAACACAATAGAAATGGGATAGGACCTGAATATACCAGGTCTCAACCTAATACTGGGACCTCTTGTTTCTCTAGCCAATAGGGACCTGGTGCAGAGCGGGAAGCAAGCCACAAAGTCAGATGAGGAATATAGTTTCCAAGCAAGGCACACTTGGACACCATCAAGGCTGCACGAGAAAGGGGTCCAGGCCAGAGAAACAGATTTATTCACAAACCTTTCCCATCTAAGATGCCTTTCAGTGTTAGGGGGAAATTTAGAATTCCCCAGAATTTCTGGGTACAGTTCTGCTGAACGCTTAAGCTAAAAAATCCATTGCATTCCCACCATCCATTGCCATCCCCTCTCTTTGTCTTTTCACTGCCACCAAATTCTTTCCTCTTTCTCCACATCATGCTAATCCTTTTCCCCTTTTATTATCCTCTCCCTCTTTCCTTCTTTACGGTTTATTTCTCCCCCGTTCTCCGCACCACTCCTACCCGAGTCCTGCTGCTAACGCAAGTGATTCTGGCTGTTGCAGATTGGCATTATGAATTGCTGCTCTTGTGAGAATTCCAGCCAGAATCACACCCATCAATGGTTGGATTCATGCAGATGCTACACCTGGAGAGTAGGACCTAGTTAGTACTAACTTTTGTCAGCAAACCTGACAATGTTTCCATAATGTTCATGGTTGAAATAATCAGTGTCCACATGCCAAATGATTCACTTATACATTTGGCAGTTTCTTGGGACCTTTAGCTATGATAAAGGCAACTACAAACATGCTGATCTACATTTTTCTTTGCTCTGTTTGCAGTACTGATATGGCGAAACCTTTCTCCCTTCTGCACAAATCTTTGAAATAGAAATAACTCGATTAAACCCACCACGCTTGGGAATCCGCAGTTCAATTCGGAAATAGTGAAATGAAAACTGCTGTAAAGGTTAAATGTATGTTGTACATTTGGATTTAAACTTGGACACGACTCAGAAACAGAAAGTCTGGAGATGGTGCAGAAAGAAGTTGGAACACCTTAGACTACGAAGAACAACACTGCATCAAGTTAAAATTGACTACAGTTGAAACAAAGGTCGGTATCCACAGAAATATTGTATGTCACTGACATCAAACAGTCTGGATCTCAAATCTTTTATCCCATATAATGAAACCACACAGCTTTTGTTTCGATTCCTTTATATTTTTCATTTGTGGGCATTGAAACCATTATCTTTAAGGCAAATAACAGTGAGATAAATATTACCAGATTTATTTGGAAGATTGTCTGGGCGTTAATTTGAAAAAAAATGTTTTCTAACTATAATGTTTGTGGATCAAATTACTTCCTGTATATTTTTTCAAGAGTATCTCAAGGAATATAATGGGTCATTGTGTGGGACTAATTCTATTCAAGGCCAGCCTACCATGACAGTTATTGACACCATGTTATAAACCAGCGGAGTACAAAATCTGACTTCAGTACATTTAAATTGTTAAAACAGTAACCGGCAACTTTTACAAGTTACTGCACTGAAAGTTAATAAGTCATTGATTTATCAAAGTGCGTTGATGTTTCCATACTACACGGTTGGACACAAGTTGAGTTTAAACACTGACAATGAAATCTGTCAAAGAATAATCCACCCTCATGGAATGTCTCAGCTGTAAAGTAGCTGGGCTTTAACATTTTTATTTCTGGCTTCAGCTTAAAATGCCTAGCTACCTCCATTTTTCACTGTCCCAGTCCTGGCTCCCTCTGCTTTCCACCTTTACCCTTCACATCCTATTTCACATTCATAAGCAACGTCTTGCTACCCAGACACTAAATTTCACTCTGAGTGAAAAATTGGAAAAAAGTATGGTTTCACTGAGCTTTAGAATGTACTAACAAAATTGTGGAGCTGAGTGACTTCCAAAGATTAATGTTAATACACTACAGGGAGAAATTTTCACGCGTCAATCACACTGTCTGGATAGCTATAGCTCTTACTTTCGTAATCAAATCTGACACCGAACAGGAGAAACCGAGTAGAACAGATGGTGTATCCTGCAACATCAGGGAATTGGTGCCACATAAACACTGTGGAGATGCAAGGTTTGAACGCTGCTATGTATTCTATCATTTGGATAATATGTTACATCAGTACATTTCTTTATCCTTTCATGGGATTTGGCTGTCACAGGTAAGGCCAGCATTTGTTGTCCACCCCTAATTGCCCTTGAAGCATGCATCCTGATTTTCCATCAGCGAACAATATTTCATAGAATGAGAATACAGCATTCAAATGGGTAAATGCATTTAGAGATTCAAAAGATCGCATCATTGTTTTATGATAGAGCAAAGAGAGCTCAGTATTTGAGTGAGTGCAGTTACAAAGTACCACTCCCCTCACTACCACTTGAAGCAGGTATTAACAGGGAATCATCCAGAACGGAAAGAAGGTAAGTATTCACACCGTCACAACTTCAGGATGCTTTACAGCCAATTAATTAGTTTTGACGTATACTCAATTGTTGTAATGTAGGAAATACAGCAGCCAACATGCACACAGCAAGGTCCCTCAAACAGCAATGTGATATTGTCCAGATGACTGGAATTTATTGTGATGTTATGTGATGAAAAAAATTTTGCTCAGAACACTGAGGATATTCCTCCTGTTCTTCTTCGAAGTATTGCTTTGGGATCTTTCAGTTGAATTCAGTTGCGAGAGTAGACATTGGTTTAACATCTCATCTGAAGTACAGTATCTCCAACAGTGCAGCACTCTCTCAGTACTATATTGGAGTGTCAGCTACATTCTCCTCTTAAGTTGTAAAGTTGTGGGTTTAAGTTCCCCACCAGAGATGTGAGCACAAAAAAGCAAGCTTCCATTCCAAAGTGTTGTTGGTAAAGAATCCTCAAACATGGCTAATGGATACAAAATGCATTCTACCTTCCAAAACATAATCCTAACTCACGTCGTAAGTGACAAGGAAAAGAATAAACAAGAACCAGCAGAGGCTATGGTTATAGTTGGAGGATGCAAGCAGCAGGTAAAACAAAAACTGTATTCATCAGTAACATCGGGTGGGATTTTTCGGCCGCACTCGTCTGAAACTGTAGAATCCCACCCGAGGTCTACGGACCTCTCCATGGTCCGCCCCTCGTCCGCTCCGATTCCCATGGTGGGCATCAGTAAAATTCCGGCCATCATGTACAGTTGATTATTTTGAAGCAATATATAGGCAAAGGTGACGTGAGCAAGAAGTTAGAGAGGGTGCAAACAATGCAGAAATTATGAGAAAGAAGAAATGTGATCAAAAGCAGAGAGACATTAGAAATGCAGAGGTGGGGTTTGGTAAAAGAGCAGATGGAACAAAATGGAGGTAGTGTAAATAAGAAGCAGGCAATGAGGAGAGTGATAAATCAGAAAAACTGGAAAGAAAATTAAAAATTACGTAAGAAGTGGGCAGAATTATTGGATGGAGAGCTATGTAAGCTAAGGGAAATAGCAAATGATAGTGGCAGGAGGAGGAGGAGGGAAAGGCAATTGAATCCATGTTCCCTCAGATAAGGTTAAAAATTACTGCTAATGCTGTTAGCATGAGAATTTAGCGTGCTTATACCAAATGCTTCTCTCTGCTATTTTAATGGAAGCATTATTTATGTTCAAATGAAAGGGGCGGCACAGTGGCACAGGAGGTAGCACGGTGACACAGTGGTTAGCACTGCTGTCTCACAGCACCAGAGACCCGGGTTCAATTCCAGCCTCAGGTCACTGTCTGTGTGGAGTTTGCACGTTCTCCTCATGTCTGCGTGGGCTTCCTCCGGGTACTTCGATTTCCTCCTACAGTCTAAAGATGTGCAGGTTAGGTTGATTGGCCATGCTAAATTGACCCTTCATGTCCCAAGATTTGTGAATTAGAGGGATTGGCAGGGTAAATACGTGGGGCGGGGAAGGGAGTTGGGTAGGATTGTAGGCTCGATGGGCCGAATGGCCTCCTTCTGCACTGTGGGGATTCTATGATTCTATTAATCGATTAATATCTTCTTAAATGGCAGAGAAAAGCCATTCAGTGCTTGTGTAGTATAGTTACTTCTGTTCCGTAAGTTAAAAGGTAGAATATTTTTCGATTTTGAAATATGCTATAAAAAAAGAGAAAGGGCTGAATTTGCTAAGAGACATGCAAGTTCCAACAGAACCGGAGGTGGGCACCACAAGTGTGTTGGGACCTGGTGCACATACAATTCAAATCAAAATTTAAAGGGTTGGCGGTAAGCACGGGGAGACACATGATTACATTATGGTGGCAGGTTTTCATTGGTGAATTCTGCCATCAGGTGACAATACAACAGGTGTGGGCACTATAAAAGAGTCTCCTGGACAAATAAGAAGACCCTGCATAACGGTCACAACTTGCTTATCCACTTCCATTGCATTAGTACTTTGTTCCATTTCTTGTTGCAATCCTTCATCACACCAACCTCCTCCCCCTACCCCCAACTTTCCCCACATCACACCACCCTTAATTATTCTTTTGTGTGCTGGAGCCTCGACAAACACCAGCACCACAGTTTAGGAACACCTCCCTGCTGATTCACCTCCAAGCTGTCAGGTAACAGCAGGAGGTGCTCTTTTCTATAGATGGCAACTGAAAACCCTTTTGCCTGATCAAAGCGGCTTGGACTGAGGTCACAGAGGAGGTGAGCAACCACAACCATGGGGCCATCCAAAGGTTCCAGGTCCAGGGAAGGAAAAGGCTCAATGATCTGCCTTGATCCGACAGGGTAAATTGCAGGTCGCGCGTTCCCAAAGGGTTCTTGAGTTGCCATCGAACAGTGTATCTGACGTTGTCCTGCTGGAGAAGCAGAGGGAGAAGGCAAGGACCGGACTTGGAATGCCTGAACTTAAGGTGTGCACCCCTGCAGAGGAAAAGGCTTTGCAGATGGCAGGAGAGGAGATGATTGAGAGAAGCTAAGCTAGGTGAGTGAATGCATGATCAGCCTCAATCCCGGGTAACAATTGAGGCCAAAGCATGTGACAGTCTGTCTTTTGTGAGTACTTGGATCCAATGTACTATTGATGAGCCAGTGTGTGTGATGGGGATGTGTGCAGACAACGGGGTGAGGTGTCAATTGAAATGTCACTAATTCTAATGTTGGATGGGATTCTCCAACCTTGCCCATAGCTGGGTCCCACTACAGTGAATAGAGATTTGGCTGAGTGCCAAATTCTCTGATCTCGCTGGTAGCGGCGGTGATGGGGCGGGGGGATGAATGGTTGGAGAATTCCAGCCATTGTCTTGCAGGAGAAGCAGACCCACAACTTAAGGGAGAGGGCAAGGAATGGAGGTAGAGCGCCTGAACTGAAGGTGCGCATCCCTGCGGAGGTGCAGATTGCAGGAGAGGAGGGTGGTTGAACGATCGCAGACTATGAGGCTGGAAGTCCAGGCAAAAGGATAAGATTGCAACTGTTCTGACCACACTCGAGACACTAGGCCCTTCCTGTTACACACCTGGACCTCAGCTGGTCTCCTTCCTCAACGACCTCTGGCCTAATAAATGCTCCCTGTCCCAACAACTCTCACCCCCAAATCATTCTAACCCCTTCTGACCCTCCATCCAAGTGGGCTGTCTCCTGTTTCCCTCCCCATAGATTTCCACAAACTCGACTAGTGCATGCTACTTTTAAATAACAATGAAACCGGTGCCACAAGTAGACTGGAATTCTCCGACCATTCACGCTGGCGAGATTCTCTAGCCACCCTGACGCGTGTTTTGCATCTGCGTGGGGTAGCTTCAATGGTAATTCCCATCGACAGCAGCCAGCGAAGATCCCATATCCAGCGAATGGCATGCTGCCTTCTGCAGGCAGAAAAACGCTGAGGGAAGATCAGAGAATCTCGCCCTTAATCTTGAAGGTAGGACTTAATTCAAAGAAGTTTTAAGGTAAAGAGTGTTGATGTGGTACAAATATATTCAAAATAGGAACCAGCCACCAGACAGCAAGAGGCCTGACCTGCCCCTGCCATGCGCCAATCTCTAAACCTCAACGCGCCATTGGGAAACCAAGATTTCAGCTCCCGCCTAATTAAGACTCCGTGCCCAACATGTTCTTACAGGTCCCAAGCCCCCAAAGATAAAAACATGAAACATTATGGAGGATAAATAATTTGGAAGGATCACATAGAAAATGCCTTAAGATTTTAAATCAATGTTCAATTATGTCATATAAATGGTCTCCCAAAGCTTCAGTCCATCCTATGCCTTGTGTATGTGAGCTGAGACTTTGAAATCAAAAGTCTTTTCTCAAAATAATTCTTCAGGATGGGCATTGTATAAAATGCATGTTAACAGTTAATGGTTGTACACCACCACAGGAAAACTGATGAGTTAGAATAGTGTTTAGATTTCAAGTTTATGTCTCACACTAATTTATCACATGAGTAATTTCCTGGAACAAACCAACCGATTCAAGTGAAAAAAAAATCTGTCTCCTGTGACAAACTCCCATTGTACTGAATCAGAGTGATACACTCACCACTGACCTTTTAGAAAGGGCACCCTGGCCATATATTTATTGTGTGTTTCTTTCCTCCCCTCCTGTTGCCCTCCCCAAGCAAAGCATAATTTCTCGGTAGACAGGAATCAGTTATCCTTGGATCGATTACAGTTTTTGAGCTGACTGAAAGAGTGGTCTATGACGACTCATCCTAATTTTCCTTCTGCAGCAGATGCATCGTACATCCACCTACTTGTTATAACTCTTCAAAAACAGAGAAAAGATTGACCACAACCCGCATCAAAAAACTTTGGCAATTTTGTTTTTGTTTTTGAGAAAATTTCAACACATTTGTATACTTGAACAGAGCCTCAGGGCATGATTCACCCAAATCGCCTCTAAGTGACCACGCAAGCAGGAGAACGACAACCAGCAGAGCATTTCCCATAGAGAGGATGTTTCCACTGGTTGGAAAAACTAGAACCAGAGGGTACAACCTCAGGCTTAAAGGGACGATCCTTTAAATCTGAGATGAGGAGGAATTTCTTCAGCCAGAGAGTGGTGAATCTGTGAAACTCTTTGCCGCAGAAGGCTGTGGAGGCCAGGTCACTGAGTGTCTTTAAGACAGAGATAGATAGATTTTTGTTTAATAAGGGGATCAGGGGCTATGGGGAAAAGGCAGGAGAATGGGGATGAGAAAAATATCAGCCATGATTGTATGGCGGAGCAGACTAGATGGTGTACTAATTCTGCTCCTAGTCTTATGGTCTTTAACAGATTGTGAGATGGGATTCACCTACGTTAGCCATTTAAATTAATGCAGAGTGTGAAACAGCCAGGCGCCCACACCACCCGCCCTCCCCACCCCCTCCTCTCCCCCCACTCCCTGGCAGAAGCCCCCTCTGTACGTAACTCAGAACTCCCGGTGCCAACATTGCACTGGCCTCTTCCAGCCTGGCAGTGACGTCCTGATCAGGCACCTTGTACTCAGAAGGTCAAGGAGGTAAGGGCAGTGCTCATGTGCCCCTCTATCATTGCCAGGCTGCGGAGGGAGGGTCCAGAACCTTTGGCTCACAGCTAGAAAGAGCAGTCTAGCCACTAGACCCCTAATCCAGGGGAGAGTGCCAAGGTCAACCCCTTGCTCCCAGCCCAAGCCCACCCACTCAACCCCCAGAATCCTTGGGGGACCCTCCTTCTGTAACCTGGCAGCATCAGAGGGGCAGATGGACTCTGCACTTACCGCCCTGATCCCCTTTAGGGTCCAACATGCCAGGTCCATACTGGTCCTGACCAGTACCAAAGCCCACCTGGTACAGTTCCCACTGGGGAGGCGGGTGAATGGCGGGAGTGTGTTGAATTGGACTTCAAGCCCGCTTTTGACATTTAAATCAATACTTTTGCATAATCATCAGGTTCCTGCTTGCTCTGGTCGGGAAGCTAATCGGGACCTGCAGGGCCAGCTGAGTGAATCGGAAATGCCTTGATGTCCGATGGCAATCCCGATTTAGTCCTGGCGTCCTATTCAGTGGACTATCGGGATTCCCGCTAGCGGCGAACAGGGCCGGTGAATCCCCCCCATTAACCTCCAAATGTTACTCAATACTGTTCCTTTGGAGATACAAGATGATAACATCAATAGTGCTGCAGTCAAAGTTACAACTAATGCTGTCAAATGATATTAGAGGTATGATTTTCTTAAATGGATAGTACATGTTTCATATTAGCAAATGGTTATGATATCACTGATGAGGTCACATCTGGAGATTTTTGAGATTTGAATAATATCCACATTGGAAACATCTGGAGCCAAGATAAACTGCCTCAATTCTTGTTGAAATGTTTTTTTAAACTTATAGCAATATACTTGGTCGTTTACATGTATACATCAGATATAGTTTGGTGACCTTTAATATTGGTTTCAAAGTTAATTTAGATTTACAGGTTTTTTTTGTTTAATAGTAATTTTTTGGTGAATTGTACTTTGCTTTGTAATGGGAGGTATGTCAATGCTGTGGAATGGAACATCTTCCTTACTCTTTCCACCCATTGTTAGAATCAAATTCAACATTATCTGATTACGGATGAAGTTGCTCCATGTACCTTCATTAAAGTCTGAGGAGACACTCTCATGGCACCACTGACATTTCCACTAGATACCCTTGGGCATCCCATCATTAAAATTCACAGTTTGTGCCAGTTTTTGGTTATACTGCTCAAGCTCATTTTATGTCACAGCCTTCACGGCTGACATCGAGAATAACTCAATCCCACCGAGACTTGAGCTGTGTGCTAATTTACTGCACCACCCAATTTCTTCCCTTTGCACTTCATCTTTCAACAATAGTTAACAACTCAGGATTAGCTAGTGTCTATCTACAACAAGCATGAACTGGAAAGTTAGTCAATCCATTTGTCAACTTTCATCAAACGATTGGGTGCACATAAAATTGATTTTGTAAATTAAATGCATGAATCGATAAAATATGTGCAAGAATTTTTTTTCTGCATTATTCAGAACCAATGGGCAAAAAAATCAATTGTCAGATACCTTTATGTAAAATGCCCCAGAGAGGTCCATAAATATACTGATCTTAACAAATGTACAGGCATTTTTGTGGATCTTATATAATTGCACACATTGGAATTTCATAAGCATGCATGAGCTATTTATTATACAGAGTAAGTGCAGCCAGCAAATTCAGGTTCAGGTTGTTTTATATGCCGTACATTGCATAAAACATCCCGAGCCTCCTTATAACTGTTCACTGTTTCCTGAGTAACACTTCTTAAAAGTAAGCAGGGGCCTGAGTTGTATTCCTGGCTTGGGTCACTGTCTGTGTGGAGTTTGCATGTTCTCCCCGTGTCTGCTTCGGTTTCCTCCCATAGCCCAAAGATGTGCAGGTTAGGTGCATTGGCCATGCTAAATTGCCACTTCGATTCCTGGGATGTGTAGGCCAGAGGGATTAGCGGAGTAAATATGTGGGGTTACGGGGTTAGGGCCTGGGTGGGATTGCTATCGATGCAGACTCTATGGGCTGAATGGCCTCCTTCTGCACGGTAGGGGTTCTATTCTAACCTCCGAACTTACTGTTGGATCTTTAGGGCAGCACAGTGGCACAGTAGTTAGCATTGCTGCCTCACAGTGCCAGGGACCCGGGTTCAATTCCTGATTTGGGTCACTGTCTGTGCGGAGTCTGCACATTCTCCCCGTGTCTGCGTGGCTTTCCTCCAGGTGCTCCGGTTTCCTCCCTCAGTCTGAAAGATGTGCTGGTTAGGTGCATTGGCCATGCTAAATTCTCCCTCAGTGTAGCCAAACAGGCGCCGGAGTGTGGCGACCAGGAGATTTTCACAGTAACTTCATTGCCTCCTTGTGACACGAATCAATAAACTTTAAAAAGATTCCACGACAGCATACCTAAACGGGAACTATTTTAAACACAGACACTGCAGGATATGTTGCTGCACTAAAGTGACCTCATATCATTCTGCTTAATCAACTCTAATCTCTTTGCACCGGAGAGCCAGGATGAACGTACAACTTTTTTGCTGCAACCATCCAAACTACTCAGTGTCTGGTGCCGACTCTTGAATTTTCAGGGATATTTCTTTACTTATTGGTGTAATTTTGGGCTGGATAAAGACAAATTTAAATGTTAATTATGGATCCATAGCAAATACATAAAATATTTTTAAACTAAATTAATTTATGGGACAGGATTTTTCTTCTGGGGGAAAGAAATGGACGTCATGGAGTTAGGGGTGATACATTAGCTTGGATAGAGGAGCAGAGAGTAGATATAAACATGGCATTTTGAAGATGGCAGGCTGTGACTAATGGAGTCCTACAAGGATCAGTGCTGAGGTGTCAGCTTTTTACAATCTATATCAATTACTTTGACGAAGAGGCAGTGGGTAGAGTATCTAAAGATACAAAGCTAGATGGAAATGCAAGCAGCGAAGAGGACACAAAGAGATTGCAAATAAATATAACCAGGCTAAGGGGGTGGACAATAAAGTGGCAGATCTGGAAAAGTGTGAGATTGGGAAGCAGCTCGCTAATGAGGGACAGCTTTTAAAATCAGCAAAGGCTGCCTCGCATACTTCCTACGCAGGAGATAAAATTATCCTCATTGAATATGAACTTTGGTGAGTTTGCAGAAGAGATTTAATGTTCGATAAGGTCCCCCATGCAAGACTTCTTGAGAAAGTGAGAGGGCATGGGATCCAAGGGGCTGTTGCCTTGTGGATCCAGAACTGGCTTGCCTGCAGAAGGCAGAGAGTGGCTGTGGAGGGGTCTTTCTCTGCATGGAGGTCAGTGACCAGTGGAGTGCCCCAGGGATCTGTTCTGGGACCCTTGCTGTTTGTCATTTTCATAAATGACCTGGATGAGGAAGTGGAGGGATGGGTTGGTAAGTTTGCTGACGACACCAAGGTAGGTGGTGTTGTGGATAGTTTGGAGGGATGTCAGAAGTTGCAGCGAGACATAGATAGAATGCAAGACTGGGCGGAGAAGTGGCAGATGGACTTCAACCCGGATAAGTGTGTAGTGATCCATTTTGGCAGATCCAATGGGATGGAGCAGCAGTATAAAATGAAGGGTACCATTCTTAGCAGTGTAGAGGATCAGAAGGACCTTGGGGTCCGGGTCCATAGGACTCTTAAATCGGCCTCGCAGGTGGAGGATGCGGTCAAGAAGGCGTATGGCGTACTAGCCTTCATTAATCGAGGGATTGAGTTTAGGAGTCGGGAGATAATGCTGCAGCTTTATAGGACCCTGGTTAGACCCCACTTGGAGTACTGCGCGCAGTTCTGGTCACCTCATTACAGGAAAGATGTTGAAGCCATTGAAAGGGTGCAGAGGAGATTTACAAGGATGTTGCCTGGATTGGGGGGCATGCCTTATGAGGATAGGTTGAGGGAGCTTGGTCTCTTCTCCCTGGAGAGACGAAGGATGAGAGGTGACCTGATAGAGGTTTACAAGATGTTGAGGGGTCTGGATAGGGTGGACTCTCAGAGGCTATTTCCAAGGGCTGAAATGGTTGCTACGAGAGGACACAGGTTTAAGGTGCTGGGGGGTAGGTACAGGGGGGATGTCAGAGGTAAGTTTTTCACTCAGAGGGTGGTGGGTGAGTGGAATCGGCTGACGTCGGTGGTGGTGGAGGCAAACTCGTTGGGGTCTTTTAAGAGACTTCTGGATGAGTACATGGGATTTAATGGGATTGAGGGCTATAGATAGGCCTAGAGGTGGGGATGTGATCGGCGCAACTTGTGGGCCGAAGGGCCTGTTTGTGCTGTGGCTTTCTATGTTCTATGTTCATTATACAATCATCTTTGCACCATGTTCTAAATCTGCATGTTTATCTACATCAGCAAAATGCAGAACATATTAATGTCCACTAAAGCTGAAATACTGGCATTCTACCAGTACTACTTTCTCACCATCTCATGCTCCATATATGGAAAGAACCTCAGTGAAAGGAAATTAATTCAGGAATAAGGACCCGCATTTTCCTGGCATACTCAACTTGGTTGGGATTAAAAAGATCCAAGACTATTAACTTCAAGGACACTGTATCATCTTCAAAAATGGTTTTTTTAAGTAGGTTTGGAAATTGTCCTGTGACTACACTACAAATATGGTGGGAAGTTCTCTTACCTGTTGAATATTGCAATATTTGGCAAAAGATGCCACGACTTTAGACATCACTTCAACCTCATGGGACTTCTTTGAACTCATAAACGTGCTGGTTTTCAGGAACATGTCTAAGTGGAAAGACAAAATACTGAAAAATTGCCTGGAGATTACCCAAGAGGAGACTAACTGTACTCTCATCACCTCCCAGAAATACAAGCTATAACAACAATATATAACAAAAATCTAGATCAACAATAACCTTATAGCAACACGGGAAAAGAAATTCAATTTACAGCCAACTGTAAAATGGGCATTAAGCTTCCGAATTTTGCATCACAATCAGTTGTGTCTAATTTAGATCAGAAATGTGCCGGACGTCATATTTCCTTGGATGACTTGCGGTCACCAGAGTGTCCCGCTGGAACAGCTGTTACCATGCAAATGTGATCCAAAAAATGTTATAAAATGATTTGATTTATTATTGTCACATGTATTGGTATACAGTGAAAAATATTGTTTCTTGCACGCTGTACAAAGCATACCGTTCATAGAGAAGGAAACGAGAGAGTGCAGAATGTAGTGTTACAGTCATAGCTAGGGTGTAGAGAAAATGTGATTGTGAAATCCAGGTGCTTATGGGCGTGGGTTTGTGCTCTGTCTGGTTAGAACATACCTTGAGTGATCATACCAGTGTTCTTAATTGACAAAGTCACTTCCAGTTTTTTATCTGTGGGCCCATTTTTTAAAAATCTATTGACATGTACCAGATCACCTCACCACAGTCACTTCCCCCTCCCTGCTGCTCTTCCCCTACCAAGGCCCAGTCTGCCAGCTCAATGCAAGAACAGGCAGATTTCCCATCTCAGTTCCCCACCCCATCGACCCCAGCTCATGACCGATGGTGGTTCATCGATTTGGCACCCACGGCTGACTAACGGCATTTAACTGAATGAGCAGGCTGGCACTAAGTGGGCCAATTCTGCACCCCTACCACCCCCACCCCCACCCCCCATTTTTAATTGCAAGTTAAATTTCCATCCACAATGTCAGAATCTCAACTACAATATCTAGGTTTACATTTGCACTTTCCCACTTAACGTGATGATGACATGGATATAAAGGTTCTAGCCTACAAGGATGGGAGGTTGGGTGAGGTGGGGGGGGGAAAGGAGGGAGATCGGGGAAAAAAAACACGTGTACAAAACTGAAAGGTTTTCTTTAATAATTAAGCTATCACTGTTTTGAAATCTTATGTTTGCAGTAGGTAGGAATACTGTATAATATGGGCGTTTTGTTACTTTCTATTCATCAGTTCTCAGTTATTATTCACAGACAATGGTTGGAATTTTCCTGCTGTCCATGCTGGCAGGATTTTCTGGTCCCACCAATGTGAACAGAGATTTCAATGGCTCACCAGCCCTGTCACGGATTGGGGTGGGGGCAGGAAAATTCTGGCCAATGACTTATCCAAAACGATTTTGCTCACCATTTCCATAGGAAGTAAGTGCAATCTTGATTAAAATTAGACAATAACAGGAGCATACCTAGAGTCTGTCACACAAGTAAGAATATTCTTCTTTCCACCTGGGACAAGGGCATGTTTTCCAGCGGTGGAGGCAGCTCACCATTGGCCACCAACAGATTTTTCCGATCCCGCCGAAGTCAATGGCCATTTGCGTTGCTCGCCTGCCCCACCGCCGGCGAACCCACCACAGAGGGTCGTTTTCAGCGGGACCGGAAGATCCTGCTGGCAGGAAGGGCTGGAAAATCCTGGCCAAAGATTTTGAAATGTTGCTAACGTTTGCTAATTATATCAAGACATATTTTGGTTGCCATAACTGTGACGATCTAATGATGTGAAGATGCCGGCGTTGGACTGGGAGGGGCACAGTAAGAAGTCTCGCGACACCAGGTTACAATCCAACAGGTTTATTCGGTATTACGAGCTTTCGGAGCGCTGCTCCTTCATCAGGTGAGTCACTCACCTGATGAAGGAGCAGCGCTCCGAAAGCTCATGATACCAAATAAACCTGTTGGACTTTAACCTGGTGTTGTGAGACTTTATTGTTATGATGTAAAGCAGAATTTATGATTGATTTGTCTCTCAATGGATTTAATATTTGATTCTCACTATGAGGATTTTCAAGATGGTTATCAGCCATTCTAGTTGAGAGGTGAGAAGACAGTTGGGGAAAAATGGGAGACAGGGGTGGGGGTACAGGGAGCAGCAGCTGCGGGTACTAAAGCTTGTCTTATCCTTCAAATACAGATGAAGGAAATGTGGATGTGGTATACATGTACTTTGTGTACACAGGCTTTTGAGAAATACCATTTAAGAGACTACAAGAGAAGATTAAAGCATATGCAATTAAGCAAATTATGGAAAATTAAATTTAAAATTAATTGGAAAATAGGAACAAAGTAGAACAATTGCTCAGAGTGTTTTGAAGTAGGAAGCAGTGCCCCACAGAGTTCTGTTTTGGGACTGCTTCTTTTCACCATGTACATCAACGATTTGGGTAAAATGCTGGAGGGAACATGACCCAAATCTGTAGACAATACTAAAATAGGCCACATAGCAAATAGTAGAAATTTATAAGTTGATGGACTTGCCAAAATGGTGCTGGAAGGAATTCAACCCGTTAAATGTGAGATGGGTACAATTTGGTTCAAGGAAGCAATAGTTACACTTCCAATGGGGAAAAAGTAGTAATGTAGAAGAGCAGAAGGATTTGGGAGCTTTTCAGATTCACAACTTAATAAAAGTATCACCTCGAATGCACAAAAACATAAAAAGCTAATGGAATGCTGGGCTTTATGGAAGAGGTGTAGAATAAAGAAATTGCAATGTAATGGTAAATTCATGTAAAAGTTTAGTTAGATTTTTAGGGTTGGAGTTAGAGCACGGTTCACAGTTTTACCTCCATACAGTGGAAGGGACGATGAAGTATTAGAGAGAGTGTAAAACAGATTCATTAAGATGTTTGAGTAGGAAGAAATTCAAACGTGAGGAAAGCTTGAAAAATCGCAGCTGTTTTTGTTAGAATGGATCACGGCATATTTTGAAATATATGAAAATACAAATGACTGGGTAGTGGGCAACAAATTTTTGTTGCCAGTGATTGAGGGGTCACGAACAAGGGGATGTATAAATATTTCGGACAGGAAGCAAGAGAAATATTTTTACAGAGAATTGTAATGCTTTGGGATGTACTACCACAGTTAGTAATTAAAGATGTGACTGTCAATTTTTAAGATGAGTTTAAATAGATGATTGACACAAATGGCAATAAAAGGATATGAGAACAGAGGGGTGCTTGAAATTAGGATCGTTGCTTACATGCAGCATAAACATCAACATGGTCCAGTTGAGGCTAATGTGTTGTTTTCTTGTGTTTTTTTTAACAACTTCTGTGTAATTCTAGAACTATATAATATATGTATTATACATATGTTTGGAGCCTATGTCTAAATATCAAGCCATGCACTGTGTCTGTTCCCTGTAGCGTCACCAAGCATACTCAACTTTTCTACATTTTTCTCAAAAGAACATTTCGGAGAAGGTATGTTAACATGGAGCGAGAGGATGGGATTGAATGGGATTCAGGGTTAAATGGGCAAAAATTCCAAGGGTTTCAGGAAAGGGGCTTCAACTCTCCAACATCCAAGTGAGACAAGGGATAAACAAACAATCCATTTCCAGAGCCAGTTGATGTTTTTGTATGTTAACGAGGCTGGAAGCTTCAGATTTAACCAGCTTTGCCTGCAGCCAGCTGGGTTTCCCAGGCCTCGAGAAGCCAGACAACAGCACTGAAGCACGGAAAGTTTCTGGGAAAAGATGAGTGCCATCACAACACTCCTTGTATGCTGGGAAAAGCAGGTATGTTTTCTCCCAGTTCCCAGTTCATCCACCATCAGACCTTGCACCTGCCAACACCTCCCCCCACAAGTCCCATAAAACAAACCCCACAACAGATTGGTTTCCCTGGGGTCAGGAATTAGGCCCTCTCTCCCTGGGATCAGGGATCAGACCTCCTTTGGGGTCAAATCTCCCCTGAGATTACACCCTCACACTCCTCACCTCTTCCCTAGGATTGGGCCAACTCCCATCCTCAAAAAGTTGGGGATTACCCGTGACTCTCTCTGGAATGCAGCCCATCCAACTGCAAGCCACTTCTTTACTTAGAGTGGTTAGATTGTGTAACTCATTATCACGAGTAGTTGAGGTTAATAGCATGATGCATTTAAGGTGAAGTTAGATAAGCACATGAGGGAGAAAGGAATAGAAGATCATGTTGCTAGGATTAGATGGTGGGGGAAGACATCTGTGCAGAAAAAAGTGTCATGAACCAAACTGAATGGTCTGTTTCTATGCTGTACATGTGTAATGTGCACAGCAGGCCACATTGCATTAAAAAAAACATTCAATACAGAACATGCGATTTCCTAACCTTTTTGCTTATCTCCCCACATTTCCTGGAGCAGATCATCTAGCGGTGTGCACACTCCAAGGTTTGGCAAAGAGTGATCCTGAGTAACTCTCTTGTAGGCAGCCACATCACTAAGTCTTTGGGACTCATCCCATACGGAGGCACCCGGTCTTTCTGGTCATGAATAAAGATAATGTAAGCAATAATTAAATCTGAACTCTAATTACCACTGTTGCTTAGAGAAGAAAAAATTTAAAAATAAATTCTTAATTCTTTTGAGCACACTGGATCTGTTATACATTTCATAAGACCAAAATCCACATTTTTTTCTGCATAAGAGTCTGAAAACTTATTTTCCATATCCAATGAAGAACATAAAGTACATGTCAACAGAAAATTTAATTTGTGGTAAACTTTAGAAACAATTTCAAAGGCATGAAGAGTAATTTTAGAATTCAGTGGCTCATGCCACTCTTTAGTACACATAACAGTGGGACACAAAACTACCAGACAACATCAGGAAGGAATATTGATTCTCAGGACAGCTGCAAGTTATTCACAGTCGAAGCATAAATGGGTGATTTTCTAAAAAAAAATCATTCATGGGTTGTGAGCGCACCGGCAATGATAGCTTTCTTGAATTGCTATTGTTCATCTTGTGTAGGTACACCCACGGTGCTGCTACGCAGGGAGTTCCAGGATTTTGACCCAGTGATAGTGAAGGAACAGTGATATATTTCCAAGTCAGGATGGTGTGTGATTTGAAGGAAACTTGCAAGTGATGATGTTCCTATGGGCTTGGTGGCCTTGTTCCTCCAAGGGGTAGCGGTCGTAGGTTTGGAAAGTGCTGCCAAATAAGTCTTACAGTGCATCCTGTAGATGGTACACACTGCTACCACTGTCCATCTATGATGGAGAGGGTGAATGTTGAAAATAGTGGATGGGGTGCCAATCAAGCAAGCTACTTTATCTTGGATGGTTTCAAGTTTCTTGTGTGTTATTGCAGCTGCACTCATCCAGACAAGTGGACAGTCTTCCATCATAAGAACATAAGAAATAGGAGCAGGAGTAGGCCATCTAGCCCCTCGAGCCTGCCCCACCATTCAATAAGATCATGGCTGATCTGAAGTGGATCAGTTCCACTTACCCGCCTGATCCCCATAACCCCTAATTCCCTTACCGATCAGGAATCCATCTATCCGTGATTTAAACATATTCATTGAGGTAGCCTCCACCACTTCAGTGGGCAGAGAATTCCAGAGATTCACCACCCTCTGAGAGAAGAAGTTCCTCCTCAACTCTGTCCTAAACTGACCCCCCTTTAATTTGAGGCTGTGCCCTCTAGTTCTAGTTTCCTTTCTAAGTGGAAAGAATCTCTCCATCTCTACCCTATCCAGCCCCTTCATTATCTTATAGGTCTCTATAAGATCCCCCCTCAGCCTTCTAAATTCCAATGAATACAAACCCAATCTGCTCAGTCTCTCCTCATAGTCAACACCCCTCATCTCTGGTATCAACCTGGTGAACCTTCTCTGCACTCCCTCCAAGGCCAATATATCCTTCCACAAATAAGGGGACCAATACTGCACACAGTATTCCAGCTGCGGCCTCACCAATGCCCTGTACAGATGCAGCAAGACATCTCTGCTTTTATATTCTATCCCCCTTGCGATATAGGCCAACATCCCATTTGCCTGCTTGATCACCTGTTGCACCTGCAGACTGGGTTTTTGCGTCTCATGCACAAGGACCCCCAGGTCCCTCTGCACAGGAGCATGTTGGAATTTCTTTCCATTTAGATAATAATCCAGTTTGCTATTATTTCTTCCAAAGTGAATAACCTTTAAGTGAATAACCATACTCGAGAGTTGTGCCTGATAGATGGTGGACAGGCTTTGGGGAGTCAGGAGGTGAATTCATTGCTAAATTCCCAGTCTCTGACCTGCTTCTGTAGCCATAGAATTTCACTACGGGCGGCACGGTAGCACAGTGGTTAGCACTGCTGCTTCACAGCTCCAGGGACCTGGGTTCGATTCCCGGCTTGGGTCACTGTCTGTGTGGAGTTTGCACATTCTCCTCGTGTCTGCGTGGGTTTCCTCCGGGTGCTCCGGTTTCCTCCCACAGTCCAAAGATGTGCGGGTTAGGTTGATTGGCTATGCTAAAATTGCCCCTTAGTGTCCTGAGATGCGTAGGTTGGGGGATTAGTGGGTAAAATATGTAGGGATATGGGGGTAGGGCCTGGGTGGGATTGTGGTCGGTGCAGACTCGATGGGCCGAATGGCCTCTTTCTGTACTGTAGGGTTTCTATTCTATGATACAATAGAGCAATGACTCTCCACCATGGTGAAAACAGCAGAAATGCCTAAACATCAGATGTCCCAGTCCCTGAACATGGCACTTTCTATTATCATGGGCGCAGGCTTAGGGGCAGTTCATGCACAAATGAAAGCAGCTGGTCAGTTAAATCATCAAGTGAAGTCGAATTTTGGTAGGCTGGGAGTGTAAAACCCAAAGTGTGCAGATTAGACGATGTAACAGCAAGTCTGAACTTGGTGGATTCACTTGGACAGCCAGGGTACCCCTTTGGAGAAGTACAGTCCTTTTTGGATCTGGTCACGGAACACCTATGGGGAAGGTCAGATATCCTATAGAATTGGTCGAGGTAGGAATAAATGTGTGTAAAAAGTGCATAAACTTGTTTCCGTCAAGCTCATTGAAGCTGCCAACAGACGGATAAAATTAACAATCAAAACTGTCAGAAGAAATGTCAAAACTGTCAGGAGCACCTGTCAAAAGGACCTATTAAGCTGTCAAGTCATTTAAAATACCTGCCCTTTAAATCTTTACTAAAAATGTCTGGAATGCAAAAAAATGTTTACTATTTCACCCTTTCTGTTAACATAAGCCTGAGGGCTTCCATTAATAGATTAGTTTTGCATGACTGATTTCACAACCAATCACTATCACAGTAGGATACAGAAGACTTGTGCTCCAGAACTTGCCATCAAGATGTTCCACTACAGTTACAACACTGACATCTATCCGGCAATGTGGAAACTTGCCCGGTATGTCCTATACACAATAAGCAGGACAAACCCAGCCAGAGATGGGCAATAAATGCTGGCCAGCCAACTATGCCCATATCCCACAAATGAATAAAAAAATTACTGCCCCATTGGTCAACTTCCAATCATCAGTAAAGTGATGGAAGGGTCATCAACAATGCTACCAAGCAGCACTTGCTTAGCAATAACCTGCTCATTCACACTCAGTGTGGATTCTGCTAGGGTCACTCAGCTCCTGACCTCATTACAGCCTTGGTTCAGACATGCACTGAACTCCAGAGGTGAGGTGAGAGTGACTGTCTTTGATATTGAGGCAGCAATTGATCGAATGTGACATTAAGGAGCCCTAGCAAAACTGAAGCCAATGGGAATCAAGCAGCCGGGGGGGATCTCTCTGCTGATTGGCTCAGGGTGGCACGGTGATTAGCACTGCTGCCCTCTTTTTAGGTCTTTTCACAGCGCCAGGGACCGGGGTTCAATTCCTGCCTTGCGTGACTGTGCGGAATTTGCACTTTCTCCCCGTGTCTGCGTGGGTTTCCTGCGGGTGCTCCAGTTTCCTCCCACAGTCCAAAGATGTGCAGGTTAGGTGGGTTAGCCGTGCAAAATTGCCCCTTCGTGTCAGGGGGACTAGCAGGGTAGATATAGGAGATTATACGGATATGGCCTGGGTGGGATTGTTGTCAGTGCAGGCTCGATGGGCAGAATAGCCAGAATGTTAGGATTCAATGATTCATAGAAAGCACAAAGGCTGATGGTTGTGGTGCTTAAGAGATCAATCATCTCAGTTCCAGGATATCGCTTCAGGAGTTCTTCAGGTCGTGTCCCTAGGCCCAACCATCCTCAGCTGCTTCATCAATAACCTTCCTTCCATCATCATTGTTTTGGTACAGATTACTGACAGCTCTGCTCCATGCACTGTGAGGCAAACCCTCCTTACCCGGCTCAGTGCTGCCTTGCTGCTGATACAGGAGATGTGAGGTGACAGCCTCAGGCGGCAGGGCCACAAACTGGTTCCAAACGTCCTGGGTGTAAAAATCCACCGTGTGCACGTTGGCTATTCGGAGGTAGACGTCCAGGAACTCGGTCAGGCTTTTGATTTTGCTTTTGACCAGCTCGACGGCCACATCAGCGGAGGCGAACATGGGGAGGGGGCCTCAGAATCCCCCTAAAAAAAAATACAGATTGAACTGAAACTCCCGGCAGAAAGGGGCGAGCTTCGCACTCAGTCGGTGAAATGTCCCCCCTGATTCTATCATGAACGGGGGACGGCGGCTTTCGGGCGCGTTTCCCGCTCCTCCTGATCTTCCCCGGCTTCCGTCGTCGCCCTGCCAGCGGTCGCCTGTTGATGACGTGAGAGACAAGATGGCGCCTGGTTCGCGGGGAGGCGGCGGCTCCGTCAAAGGGAAAAATTCCCTACGCCCCGCTCCCGGCGGCGGAGGAAACATCTCCAAACGAAAGCACCAATGGAAAGCCAATCACTTTAAGAAAGGCTGGGGCAGTGTGAAAGAAGGTGAGCTCTGTGTGTCTGTCTCGGCTACGGTTGGGCTTGGAGGGCCGGAGCCCAGCGAGTGAATCACAGAATCCCTACGGTGCCGAAGGAGGCCATTCAGCCCATCGAGCCTGCACTGAAAAGAATCCCACCCTGACCCCCATCCACCACATATTTACCCTGTTAATCTCCCTGACACTAAGGGGCAATTTAGCACAGCTAATCCACTTAATTACAAGATTATGAAGGGTATAGATAGGGTGAACAGTGGGAAGCTTTTTCCCAGGTCGGAGGTGACGATCACGAGGGGTCACGGGCTCAAGCTGAGAGGGGCGAAGTATAACTCAGACATCAGAGGGACGTTTTTTACACAGAGGGTGGTGGGGGCCTGGAATGCGCTGCCAAGTAGGGTGGTGGAGGCAGGCACGCTGACATCGTTTAAGACTTACCTGGATAGTCACATGAGCAGCCTGGGAATGGAGGGATACAAACGATTGGTCTAGTTGGACCAAGGAGCGGCACAGGCTTGGAGGGCCGAAGGCCTGTTTCCTGTGCTGTACTATTCTTTGTTCTTTGAAGGGGGGGAGGTTTAACACAGATATCAGAAGGACATATTTCACACAGAGGGTCGTGGGGGCCTGGAATGTGTTGCCGGGCAAGGTGGTGGAGGCGGACACACTGGGAACGTTTAAGACTTATCTAGACAGCTATATGACCGGAGTGGGAATGGAGGGATACAAAAGAGTGGTCTAGTTTGGACCAGGGAGCGGCGCGGGCTAATTGTTCCTTGTTTCTCGTTTCAAGGCTTCATTCTATGATCATCTTGCTGGTGCCAGTACAGAGCGAGACTGCGGATAGTTGGGAACCTGTCTCGGGGGCAGGGAATTCATATGGTGTTCATGGAAGTGGAAATGACTAGGGTTGGGAAGCATTTTCCGATCAGGGCCATTGTGATCTCCTGGACTCGTTTCGATCGCCTCAGGGGGTCGGAGAGGAATTTCCCAGATTTTTTTTTCCCCATATTGGCCCTGGGGTTTTTCACTCTGGGTTTTCGCCTCTCCCTGGGGATCACATGGTCTGGAATAGGGGGGTGGGGGTGAGTTAATAGGTTGTAATGAACAAAGCATCGTAGCTGTGAGGGACAGCTCGGTGGATAGGATATTGGTATGTAGATAGGCTGGAAAATTGGGCGGGGATCCTGGATTCAGGATTCAATCCTGGACCGGGGAGCGGCGCGGGCTTGGAGGGCCGAAGGGCCTGTTCCTGTGCTGTATTGTTCTTTGTTCTTTGTTCTTTAATCCGCACATCTTTCGGACTGTGGGAGGAAACCGGAGCACCCGGAGGAAACCCACGCAGACACGGGGAGAATGTGCAAGCTCCTCACAGACGGTGACCCAAGCTGGGAATTGAATCCATGTCCCTGGCGCTGTGAGGCAGCGGTGATAACCACTGTGCATCTTTGACCATTCATTGTCAATAACCCAGTTGTAAACTTTTCATTTTTAAAAATTCATTTGTGGGATATTTGCTGGCCAGCATTTATTGCCCATCCCTAGTTGCCCTTGAACAGAGTGACTTGCTAGGTCATTTTGAAGGGCAGTTGAGAGTCAACCACATTGTTGTAGCTCTTGAGTCACATGTATGCCAGACCAGGTAAGGATGGCAAATTTCCTTCCCCAAAGGACATAAGTGAGTGAACCAGGTGGATTTTTTCCAACAATTGACAAAGGTTTCATGGTCATCAGTAGATTCTTAATTTCACATTTTTTCATTGAATTCAAATTCATCATCTGTTGTGGCAGGATTTGAACCCCAGATCATTAGCTGAGTTTCTGGATTATTAGACTAGCGATAATACCACTAGGCCATCGCTTCCCCTGATCAGAGCAGTAAATCTCTGGTTTAGTCTATTTATTAATGGCTTACATTAACGCTACAATGAAGTTACTGTGAAAATCCCCTAGTCGCCACACTCCGGCACTTGTTCAGGTACACTGAGGGAGAATTTTAGCATGCCCAATGCACCTAACCAGCACATCTTTCAGACTGTGGGAGGAAATCGGAGCGTCCGGAGGAAACACATGCAGTCACAGGGAGAACAGGAATTGAACCCATGCTGTTGGCGTCACTCTGCATCACTAACCAGCTATCCAGTCAACTGAGCTAAACTGACCCCTGTGCAGGAAGTTGAACCTGAGGTCAGCAGATATTGGTCAATGGCAGAGGAAGCTCAGAACGTAGAAACTAGAAGTAAGAATTGGCCATTTGAGCCATTTTCGCCATTCAGACAGCAACTGTAGGTACAGATTCGGCTATTTCCAGTTACAGCTCCTGTAGACCAATCTGCTTCTCTACATAGAATCATACAGGGATAGGGAGGGGGTTGGGCTAGGGTAAGATGCTCTGTCAGAGAGTCAGTGCAGACTCAATGGGCCAAATGCCGTCCTCCTGCACTGTAGGAATTGTATGATTCTATGGTAAGGTGCAAGGCAGGCAAGGTTAAACGACAAAAATTAGCACAAGGCAAAAGGTAATGGAATAAGTAGAGAAGTAGATGGGTCTACAGGAGCTGTAACTGGAAATAGCAGAATCTGTACCTACAGTTGCTGTCTGAACAAATTCGGCAGTGATTGTATTCTGAAATTATTGTAACCAAATTATAATCCTTTATGGAAAAATGAGGTTCTGTTCCTTAAGTTTACGTTGAACTTCACTTGGAATGGTTTAGGAGGCTGAAGATAGCATGTTTAGAGCGGGAATGCAGTGGGCAATTAAAGTGATAGGTCACCAGGAGCTTGCAGACTGAGTGAAGCGGTCACCCAATATGTGTTTGGTCTCCGAATGAAGAGATTGCCTCATGAGTAGTGAATAAACTCAATTGAAAGGAATACAAGTAAATTACTCTTTCATTTGGAATGATCATTTGGGGCCCTCGATGGTGTGAAGGGGAGGAAGTGTACTGTAGTAAAAAAAAACTTGTCCTGCCAGTCCATCCATGTTGTGTTCCGCTAGAAACTTATATATACAATATCAAATTGTTGCACATAAAAGTACCATTTAAAATATTAACACAAAATTTTTCATCCTTATTTAAATTATTGGTGGGGGCAGCACTTGAGTTAATTGTGTAATGTATGTTGCTATCATCTACTCCCAAGTTTCTAATTATCTTCTGGGAATTGGTAAATGTTTTGTTAATTGTTTTAAATTGTTCATCAATGACCAGTTCGAGGTGAGTACAAATCCCATGTTAGTATTCATTTTATGTCATTCTAGACTCTCGGTTTTGGTAATATCCTGATAATATTGTTCTCTTGTCCTCTTACAGGGCGAGGCTTTGCTTTCCAACAAAAGGAGAAAGTCAAGCGTGAGTACAAGAAGTTACTGAGAAAAGAAAAAGCACAACGTCCTCAAGAAATACAGTATACTGAGAATTACCCAGATCATTTGCGCCACCTGTATCTAGCTGAAGAAGAGCTGCTTAAGAACCATTCAAAGAAAGCCAGAAAGAACCAAACTGTAGCAATAAATCAACCAGACTCCCAAGAAGAGGAGACAAAAAAGTAGGTGTTTTTTTTTACATTCAAAGTTAGGAAATTCATGTGCAAAGAAAGCTTGCTTTTACATTAGGCTTTTCACTATCTTTGCATTTCACAGCCAATTAAGAATTTTTAAGTTGTGGTCACTGTTGTAATTTATGAATGGTTTGTAATTCTTGATTTAATCACTAGCATATAATAAGTGGTTGTTAGTATCATAGAATCCCTACAGTACAGGAGGAGGCCATTCGGTGCATCAAATCTGTACTGACCACAATTCCACCCAGGCCCTATTCCTGTAATCCCATACATTTACCCTGCTAGTCCCGCTGACAGAGTCAATTTAACATGGCCAATCAACCTAATCCACACATCTTTGGACTGTGGGAGGAAACCAGAGCACCCAGAGGAAACCCACGCAAACACAGGGAGATCATACAAACTCCATACAGACAGTGACCCGAGGACGGAATTGAACCCGGGTTCCTGGCACTGAGGCAGCAGTGCCAACCACTGTGCCACCATGCGGCCCATAAAGTAGTAGTCCATAGTGACACATTGAGGGTTGAGTATTGTTTCCCAGATGGTAGATTAAACATGCTTGGAGATTTTCCGTCCTAAGTTCAGAATACTGCATTTGCATTGAAAGGCATCCGTCTCATGTGGGCGCATTCCCCCAAAATGGCTGGTTTGTTAATTTTGTCTAAAGTTTCTTGCGTCATCTGCAAATCCATAAATAAAGAACAAAGAAAATTACAGCACAGGAACAGGCCTTTTGGCCCTCCAAGCCTGCACCGACCATGCTGCCCGACTGAACTAAAACCCGCTACCCTTCCAGGGACCATATCCCTCTATTCCCATCCTATTCCTGTATTTGTCAAGATGCCCCTTAAAAGTCACTACCATATCCACTACCTCCCCCGGCAACATGTTCCAGGCACCCACTACTCTGTGTAAAAAATCTGCCTTGTACATCTCCTTTAAACCTTGCCCCTTGCACCTTAAACCTGTGCCCCCTAGTAATTGACTCTTCCACCCTGGGAAAAAGCTTCTGACTATCCACTCTGTCCATGTTACGGGCGGCACGGTAGCACAGTGGTTAGCAGTGCTGCTTCACAGCTCCAGGGACCTGGGTTCGATTCCCGGCTTGGGTCACTGTCTGTGTGGAGTTTGCACATTCTCCTCGTGTCTGCGTGGATTTCCTCCGGGTGCTCTGGTTTCCTCCCACAGTCCAAAGATGTGCGGGTTAGGTTGATTGGCCATGCGAAAAACTGCCCCTTAGTGTCCTGGGATGCGTAGATTAGAGGGATTAGCGGGTAAAATATGTAGGGATATGGGGATAGGGCCTGGGTGGGATTGTGGTCGGTGCAGACTCGATGGGCCAAATGGCCTCTTTCTGTACTGTAGGGTTTCTATGATTTCTATGATGATGTCTCTCATAATCTTGTAGACTTCTATCAGGTTTGTAAACCATGCAATTCAGGAAGTTGAACATTTTCCGTTTTGGGAGACTAGAACCTAAAAAAAATTAGGCAAATGTTTGATAGAGCAAATACAGTTTAGTGTGGATAAATGTAAATATTAAAATTCCCCAGTGTTAGGGAATTGAAAGATCTGGGGCTGCTGCTGAGAGATCTTTTAAAAGAAGACAATGTATTGAGAAGAATTCTGGGAGCAGATTGGCAGCACAATTCATTCAAACAATGTCATAGCTTGGTAGACTAGTGATGGCAGGTGACCCAAATGGACATGAGAGGCGAGAAAGAGTGAGATACAAGGTTATCCATGGTGGACATTATTTTAGAAAAGCAAGTGAAGAAGAAGCCAAGAATCTGGAGTTTGCCATGTCTTACCAACTAATACTACACACAATAGTAGTTAGCACTGCTGCCTAATGCCAGGGACCCGGGTTCGATTCCAGTCATGATGACTGTCAGTTTGGAGTTTGCACATTCTCTGCTTGGGTTTCCTCTGAGTGCTCCGGTTTCCTCCCATAGTCCAAAGATGTGTAGGTCAAGTGGATTGGCCATGCATGAGGTTACGGGGTTAAGGATTGGGCCAATGTAGGGTGCTCTTTTGGAGGGTCGATGGAGACTCAATGGGCTGAATGGCCTCTTCTGCACTGTGGGGATTCTATGACACCTGGCAGCAAAATCACAGAAACCAGCATATAATCTACAACAGTAGTCATAGAGAAACACAGCTGAAATATAATCATGGTTAGAAAAGAACATACAAAGGATGCAAAGAACTATAAAGTCTTTCCTAAGTGTTATGGTTCAGGTCAGAAACTCCAAAGTGTTTTATGGAACAGCCTGGATCATTAGTTTTGCACTTGAATTTGGCTAGGGTAAGCATGATATATCTCACCTCAGGTGTGATTCAAATGATCCACTAGGGAGCTTTTATCAAATAAAGTTTATTTAAGAGTATAGTTAAATGTATGGAAAGAAAATTGGCAATAACTTTTGTCAGCTAGAAACAAAAGCAAAACAACCAGAATGATGTATAACCCTTAAATATATCTGAGCAATTCCAATCAAACCAATCCCATAAACACCCCTTGCCACAGGTTTAACACAGCAAAGACTAATGCTCCTGTGATACTGGAACTGAGTCCTTTGGTTGGAGAATTGAAAAACCTGACTTCTCAGCCTTATAACTGCTAGCAGTCCTCTGGATACACTCAGAACAGTTTGAAGTCAGAACAGCTCCTCAGCACACCAGGGAGAGACTCTCGTCAAGCCAACAATAGCAGATTCTTTACTCCAGGAAAGCAATAAGCCTTGCAATCAGCGAATCAGCAGATCTTCCAAACCCCCGGGAGAGAGAGAGACGCTGATTTCAGACTGATGTCCACTCCCTTCTAAAACTAAACTCTGCCAGCCAAATAGAAAATGAAACCTTTAAGTCACTAGGAAGGCAAAAAAAAACTGTCCAAAACACATGACCTTCCTCCTAACAATGCAGCAGCATAAAAGATCCCAAAGTATAAATAAACAAACCCCATTTAAGTAGCAATAAAAGGACTTCGAGAGACAACCTGGTGCTGCAATGAAAAACACTGAAGCTGTGGGAGCTGCAGAGAACATGATTTTTTTTAAAAACCTTTCTTAAAGTACACTAACATGAAGCACTGACCATCCAACATGGAGTGCTGATGGCAAAGAAAACAAAACAGCAGCCGACGAGAGGTAGACAGGACATCAGTTAATGGAGGCTCAAAGATCTGCAAGTGAAGGGAGAATTCAGAGAGCAGATGGAGAGCCTGCAAAGAGAAATGGGAGTCACGACAGACACTGGAAGCTGGTGGAACCAGGTGGCAAATTGATTCGGAAAGCTAGCAAAGAAAGGTGTATGATTTTTGAGGGAGGAGAAAAACTGGAAAATAAACTCAATAGTGGAATGGAAACAGTGCAGTAAAAGAAAAGTGGAAACAGGGCTGAAAGAAAAAAAACAGTACAAAAAGGAATGCAAAGAAAGTGATTACTAGAGAAAGATCCCTGACCAAGGAGGAAATATATAAAAGTGGATACCAAAGAGAGAGAGTTGCTGAAGGTAGGTGAGCAAGAGATGTGGGAAATATGCACGCAATCAAGGATGCATGTGGAGCGACCTTAGTAAAAGAGAAATAAGTCAAAGAGCTGGGGCCAATACTTCAATTGACTTGATGAATGAAGAAAACCTGAGAACAAAGACAGAAGAGGTAGCTGCAAGTCCAGGAATGACAGCTGGCATCAATCTGAACGTGAAAGAAATCAGAACAGCATTGAAAGGAATGAAAAACAGCAAAGCAATAGGTAGCCTGGGTGAATATAGGATCCAGCTACTCTGTTGTGTTATGATAAAAGAGAAAATCCAAGGGCATGGAGACAAAACATTTTGGTACCCATATTCAAAGGAAAGGGAGACATCCAAGATTACAAAAACTATCTAGGAACTCCCAATACATTCAAGAGATGGGAGAGAGTCATGGACCAGAGACTGGAAGAATGGTGAGAATCCATTAAGGTCAATCCAGATTCAAGCCATGAAGAAGCACCATCAATGCCATTTTATTTTGAGAAAAGTGATGTAGAAATACTCAGAATGCCAATGCAACATTGCAGCATGGTGGGACAGTGATTACCACTGCTGCCTCACAGCACCAGGGACCCAGGTTCGCTTCCAACCTTGGGGAATGTCTGTGTGGAGTTTGCGCGTTCTCCCCGTGTCTGCGTGGGTTTCCTCCAGGTGTTCCAGTTTGCTCCCACAGACCAAAGATGTGCAAGTTAGGTGGATTGGCCAGGCTAAATTGCACCTTTGTGTCCCAAGATGTGTAGGTTAAGGGGTAAATGCATCGGGCTACAGGGATAGGGTGGGAGGGGAGGAATGGGCCTGTGTGAGATGCTCTGTCAGAGTCGGTGCAGACTCGATGGGCCAAATTACCTCCTTCACCTTCGGGATTCTATGATTATAACATAAAGATTGTATTCATTCATCTGGAGATAGCTTATGACTGGGTGCCTAGGGAGGAAATCTGGAGATGTGCTAGAGTTTGCAGAGCCCCTGACATGTACATATGGCTATTATTGGAGTCATGATGTGGAGATGCCGACGTTGGACTGGGGTAAACACAGTAAGAAGTTTAACAACACCAGGTTAAAGTCCAACAGGTTTATTTGGTAGCAAAAGCTAGCTTTTCTTGTGTGGCTTTTGCTACCAAATAAACCTGTTGGACTTTAACCTGGTGTTGTGAGACTTCTTACTGTATTATTGGAGTGCCAGACAAGGGTGGGGGAAGAGTTTGAAAACCAAAATTGGATCACACCAAGGATTGTTAGTGAGCCCTTCCTGTTCCTGATTATCCTGAATGTCCTAACTGAGCAAATGAGATGGGGAGTGCCATGGTCAATGATGTTTGCAGGTGACATTGAGCGATGTGATGGGGATGATGGGAACATGACTGAATATCTGAAGAACTGAAGAAAAGACACTAGAAGACAAGGACATGAAGATTAGTAGACAAAAGACCCAATATATGGACGGTTAATGTAAGCCTATGGAAGAGGCTCAGTGGAAGTGTGAAGATTGTGAATGAAGACTTGGAGAAAGTGAGTAGTTTCAATGATGGCAGAAGGTAGAAGTATGGAAAATAATCAATAGATTAGCTGTGGTTGGAATAATAGAAAGAAGTGCCGTTAAAAAAAATACTGCTGAGACTGGAAGGAAGAATCTGAGACTGTTGCGAGATCGACCTTGTTATATAGTGCAGAAACTAGGCCAACATCAAGTCGAGCGGAAGAATGAATATTAATGAGATGTGGGCAGTGAGATGGATGTGTGGAGTCAAGGATAAAATCAGGAACCTGTACATCAGGGGGTAAGTGAAGATTGTAGGAGCAGCAAAGAAAGTAGCCAAGTAGAGATTAAAATAGTTTGGGCATCTGTTTTGGGGAGAAAGAGAGGAAATGAGGAGAGGTGAGTGACGGAGATGAGATTGTCAGGGTGGAGAAGAGAAAGGCCTAAGACCAGATGGAAAGATGTGGCAGCGCAAGATTGAAACACAGCTGGATTGAAAGAGGAATAGGTGACTGATGGAAGAAAATGGAGAAGGGTGATCAACCAACACTTTGGTGACCCCAAATAAAGTGGGAGAAGCTGAAAGAATAAAGGTATTGAGGAAGCCATAAGGGCAAACAGAATTCTGGATTTTGTTTGTAGGAACACTGAATATAAGAGCTATGAGGATCTGAAGAATACATACAATACTGGTCAGGCCACAGTTGGAATAGTGTATGCACTTCTGGACAATCTTATTTCCAAAGCTAAAGCACTGGAAAAGGTGCACTATGAGCTCACTTGAAAGGTGAGGGCTACTGCATCATGAGAAACTAGGGTTGAATTCACTGGATCAGAAATGGTCAAGGAAGATCTATTGTTGGGATTTGAGGGTAAACAGTAAATGATAGCATCATGACTCGATACCAGGAGCATACATTGTTGATTATTACTACATACATAAAGGGAAATGTTAGGATTTTCTTTCATGCAAGAGTTATTAGAATATGCAGTGTGGCTACCTGAAACTAAATACATCCCAACATTTAAAATGCAATATGATGAACACTTCGAGAGAACACAAAATTAATTGAGAATAGGTAGCTGTGATATGGAGCTGGTAGAATGGGTTAATTGGCAGCCATCTACTAAAATATCCATAATTCTCTCATTGAGCTGCGTACCAAATCTGTAAAATTACAGTGTGCTGATTTCGATCACGGTTAAGTTCTGGAAGATAAATCTGTGGTGGTTGTCCCTTGGCTGAAGATGTTTACATAATGCAAAGGATATCTTTTGTTTCCATTGCACTTTCTGATTTTAGGAAAAAGAGTAAGTCGTCATATCAAAAGACCAAAGAGGAATATGAAAAAAGACGGGCAGAACATATAAAACGAAAAGAGGTAAGTGCCATGCAGTATGTTTTTTGAAATTGAAGAGTGATTCTGTGAGCTATCATGTAGATCATTTTCCCAATTATGGTTTTAAAAATGCAAGAATGTGCCAAGATTTTAAACTGTAGAATCAATGCAGACTTTCAGCAAGGGTTTAATGAAATAGTTTTATGATAATTAGAAATAGAATTTAAATGTTCTGAATTAACAAGCATTTCTTTTTAATCCCAGTGCACATGTAAGTACTTGAAATCATTTTTTATCCCTAGAGCTTTAAAATATTCTGAAGGCAAAATTGGATCTGTAAATGTCTGCAAGAATGAAATTGGCAGGACCATAAGTAACACGTTTTAGTTTTAAGCAGCCTTATCAATTTGTCTTGAAATCTTAACTGATTTGAGTTTGTGAACCCTCAGGTCTCTTTGTTCTTGTATCCTCTTTAAAATTGTACCAGTGTGTTTATGTTGCTTCTCCTCGTTCTTTTCAAAATGCATTACATTTTATCTGCCTTGCATCTTCCCATGTTTTAGTGTGTCCATGTCCTCCTCAAGCCAGTTTTTTTTCTCTCTTCACTATTTGCTACACTTCACAACATGTTGTTGTCCATATCTACAGCTACTTCTTAGTATCATTTCTAACTTTTGTGTCAACCAACTGACTCATTTGTATTCCTAATCCTATAATGTGTTTCTTGAGTCTTGATGAGGTTAAGTAGTAGGTGGCTAGAACCTCACTAAAGTAGCTGTCCCGAAGAGACCAGCTTCTGGAGGTTCTCTCTTGCAAGGTGCTGCAGCTTCGAGCAGCTCGCTTGCAAAGGTACAGCAAGTCTATGTCTGACACTCTCTCATGAAGGTATTGGAGAAAGACTTGCGGCAGAGAAGGGGGAGAGGATATTGAATTCAATGATTAGCCATGACAAAATGAATGGCGGAGAAGGCTCTGCTTCTAGTTTCGATGTTAACTTCTCCAAAATCCAATACCCATTATTGCCCTATTGTTGTCCTTGCTGTTATAGCTATCAAACACATTAAGCAAACCTGCCACATAACTCTGATTTGTGCCAACTCACCACCTAAAAGTTCGTAAATCTATAATAACACTGCCAAAAAGATCGAGTAGATATCAGTATTTCTGCAACAGAGTCACCATATCTGAAGTCAGTGCCCACTTTCACTTGAACCTCCTTCCACTACCTTAAATATTCACTGCCTTCACCACCAGTGCATATTGTCAGCAATATGGCCGCCTATAAGTTAAATTTATTAATCATCAAGTCTCCTTCAACAGCAAATCTGCTGTCTCTTCCAAATCTGCAATCTCTACCACCTAGAGCGACAAGGGAAGCTGGCACATAGAAACACCACCACCTGTGAGTTCCCGTCCAAGTCATACACCATCCTGACTTGAAACTATATCGCCACTGATATAGTCCACCACTTCATTGTTGCTGGGTCAAAATTCTTGGGGTGTGATCTTACCGCTCACTCCACACTCCCGCTACAGCGAAGATGGAGAATTTGGCGGCAAGTTAAATCTCCATTCACTGCAGCGGGATGGGAAAATCCTACTGGCACGAATGGTCAGAAAATTTCGGCCTAGAACTCCCTCCCTAACGGCACTGTGAGCATACCCACAATACATGCACTGCAGCGGTTCAAGAAGGCAGCTCACCACCACCTTCTCGAGGGCAATTAGGGATGGCCAGTAAGTACTAACCTTGCCAGCAAAGCACACATTCCATAAAAGAACAGAAAAAGAAAATGTGGCCATTAGTCAGCTGCTATTTAATCAGTCTCTCTATCTATGACTTATAACCATTTATTACTACTACTTGCTGTGCCAAAATATGAACATGCTGTATCTGAGAGTACTTGCAAAGGATTGTCATAAATCTCTTAATCCCACTGAACTAATAATGTTCCAGAGTTATTCATTCAAAGTGTACTTAACTTTCTAAATATTTTTTAATAAAGGAGGCTGAAAAAAATCAACGAGCAAAGGAAGAGGCCCAGAGGAAATACAAGGAGCAAAAACTGGAGAAGTACAAAATTCTCAGCAAGAAAACAAGGAAAGGGCAGCCGAACCTGAACATACAGATGGAATACCTGCTTCAAAAAATACAAGATAATCAGAGCATAAAATAAGAAAACATGCTTTTGACCTCAACAGAGGCACCATTTTGATCTCTTCTGTATCCCATTTTGTGATTTTTTTTTTTTCTAAAACATTTCCCTTAATTGGCAATGTCGCTTCTGACACGGCTGGCATTATTGTTCGTTTGCAGCTAGTTAATGTAGTTGGTCCAATACAAAGAAGTTGCTAACCAAGCAAGACAAAAATACTCCTGGAAAAATAACTTGGCCTTTGCAGTCTTGGAAAAAATACTTGCGCATCAAGATAGCTTGCCTGAACTTTGAAATGTGCAGAATATATTTAATGTTTGCAAGTTGTGAAGTATTTGCTTCAAAGATTTAACCGAAAGGATCAATGGTTTTTCTGTCCCTTTGCTCAAGGAGTTTTTTCCTATGGAAAGTATTATTGATTTTGTTGTAAAGAGTGACCCATACGGGTCAAGCAGCTTTTCTTTGCCATCTGATATTAAACTACTTAAATGCAATAAAAAGTTTGTTATTCTTGTACTTGTGAAGTTGAATGATGTTTTTGAGTTGGGGAACTGAACACCCTGCATTTGCTATACAGTGTTGCATTTGGAAATCAAAAGTAACGCAGCTAGATGAAGAATACCCAAACGTATGTTTTCGCCCAATCTCAGAAGAACATTCCCTCGTGCATTAGTCTGAATTTTGCCATCCATTTAGCTCTGCTGGTTCACATTATCACTTTGAACCGAACTGTAGCCAGTATTTTTTTTTCTGTAGAAAAGTGTCCACTAAGAACTGATTAAGTCCAGTCAAATTAATTTTTCATCAGACTCTAACAGCAGCAGTACTTCCATTCCCTCCATCTGGGATGGATTTCAATTCTTTGAGTTGAAACAGAAATGAAACATGTGAAAGCTCAGGATGTCACCTTGTACCTGTTCTAGTTAACTTGAAGACACCAGCCCCCCACCTTTTTTCATATCGGCTCAGATTCTGGGCAGGATTCTCTGGCTGTTCACGCCAACGGGATTCTCTCATCTCGCTGCAGTGAACAGAGATTTGACTGCATTAAATTCTCTATCCTCTCTGGCAGTGACGGCGGGGTATGAATGGCTGGAGAATTCAGGCCTCTATCTTCTTAAGACCCATCACAACCTTTTCTAAGCAATATGTAAAAAGTTGACATTCAAAACAGGTTTCAAATCATTAAGATTTGTCAGAGTCCATACTCATAGCTGCCTGCTGCGTTTGTCAATCTAGTACATAAATTACAGCTACGATTTGATTTTGTGCCTATGCAAGCATAAGGTCGGCACTGAGACACATTTCCACATATTCTACCCATTGGCAACATCAAACATTTTCAAGTTATAGCTTAGTATGTGAAGGGTTTGATCCAACTAATGAAAGGGTGAAAAATTTAAGCCTGCTAAGAAGTATTTGCCGAGAGAGACAACATTGTGCACAAACATAACGCAAAGGCCTTGAGAAGTCTTGCCAGACAGGACCTTGAAATTGTTCATGACAAGCTGGAGAACACTGCAGTCAGCAAAGCACACTATTTGATCCTACCAGAATTCTTGAAAGAGTCCTCAGTCTGTTGCACAATAATTACAGTATTCTAAAAGCAAAAGATTTTCTTTAAATTAGACTCTTGAGGTAAACATCTTAGACTTAAACGGTTAAAAAAGAGTTGAGGTTTTACCTGATCTCTTGACATTCCAATATAATATTTTCATTTACTGTACCAATCTTGTTTTTCTGAATGAAAATATTGGTTACTGCCAGTTTTGTGCTGTAAATTTGCATTCACTGGGGAAAGGATTGAAAATTTCCAAATGAATTTTGCTTTGGGCTCGTTCTTAGACCAACATCATCAAAAATGTTGGCAGATATTACCTGCAAGTTTTCCATTGTGAAAATTAACGATTTGCGTTGTTAGCAGTTTTTCAGAAACTTTTGCTTAAAAAAGCTTAAAGTAAAAACTTGAGAAAAAGGTCAAATCATTGCTATAGAGTGTTTTGATCCTGCAGTCTCCATTAGCATTACAGACAATCTTGGCATTCTTTAATTTTGTCCTCTGATTTTATTTTAGCTTGTAATAATGACAAAATATAATCATGGATTTAAGATAAGTTATGAACAACCTGCTGAAGTCCGAACAATCTGCTGAAGTCCAAACACTCAGAGGCAGAGATGTTTTAATCCATACAGAAAGCAAATTGAAACTCCAGGCTCTAAGATTGATATGATGCCATTGAAATTTTAAAATTCAGCAAACCAAAAAGGTGCTGTGCAGTTAAGATGTGTTCCTCAGAAGGGCACTGGGTTTAACATTGTTTGGCTAAGAAACACATCCACTAGTTAAAACAATAAATGTTTTGCGTTTTGGCATGCAAAATTTCAGCCCAACGTGGACATTGTTGCGACAAGATACTGGCATGAAAGAGAGGACTTGTATTTATTATAGCAATTTTCAGGTCATCAAGATGTCCAGTGCACTTCGTCACTGTAGTAAAGTGAGGAAATCCAATTTACATACAACAAAATATCACATAAGAACAATGTCCAGAATATTACAGCCGTTCACGCCAGCAAGATTTTCCTATCCCGCCACAGTGAACGGAGATTTGGTTGGCTGCCAGATTCTCCGACCTCGCTGCAGCGGGAGAGCGACATGAACAGCCGGTAAGTTGCGCCCAATTAAATAAATGAGGTAATCTGTTAAGTTATGTTAGTTAAACAAATAGTTACAAGGAGTACTCTACTGTGCCTCAGTTTCAATGGAGAAAGTTTTTAAGGACCTGATTCAGTGGTAGAATTTGTCTCTGAGCCACAAGTTTGTCTGCTCAATTCCCTCAGTGGGGGATATGATCTAGATGAGCCCTTCAGTTTTTTTTGCTGAGGGAATGCAGTACTTGCAGTACTGAGGTGGCATATTTCATGTAAGATGTTAAACCAAATTTGGCATGTCTGCTTATGTGGGCATAAAAAATCCATGGCATTATTCCAAGATAAATAGGGATATTCTGTGTGCAAGCAAACATTTATCTCACCCAACACCAGAAAAAGATTAGTCATTTATCTCTGCCATGTATAAGATTTTATTTTGCACAACTAGTTGTCACGTTTGATGATAAATCAACAGTGACTATATATGAGAAAGTAATCCATTAGCTGTGTAGCTCATTGGGATGTCTTAAGACTGAACTTGTTATAAATTTCAACTTCATTTTGTGGCAATAGTGGAATCTGCTTAAGTTCTTAAGTTAAATGAAATCCAGTTCCTACCTGAATAAGTTGCTAATCCAAAAAGCATATCTCCACATAACAAAATACCTATACCTCTAAATTATTTATTTAAGTTTATTTATTAGTATCACAAGTAGGCTTACATTGACACTGCAATGAAGTTACAGTAGAAATCCCCTAGTTGCCATACTCTGGCGCCTGTTCGGGTACACTGAGGGAGAATTTAGCATAGCCAATGCACCTAATCCGCACATCTTTCGGATTGTGGGGGGGGAACCATGCAGACACGGGGAGAATGTACAGATTCCGCACAGACAGTGACACAAGCCAGGAATCAAACCTGGGTCCCTGGAGCTGTGAGGAGGCAGTGCTAACCACTGTGCCACCATTGATTCCTATCAAAACAAAATACAGCAAATGCTGGAAATCTGAAATAAGGAATAATAATTTATTCCTATTAGATTATATTTAATATTGTATACAAGCACTAAAATAATTTGGATGTGAAATTAAAAATCAGTACAAAAATTGTGATTGTGGTGGAAGATAAACGCAGTAGGTAGGCTCACAGTTCCGTTTCAGTAAAATAGACCCAAGATTGAATAACATTACTCAATAATAATTATAACTAATGCTTTAAATATGTGGGAGTGATGGCAGTAATCCATTATCTATTTGAACTAATCATAAATATTTAAATTAACTTGATTTGAGTTTTCTGATGAGGTAACAGGATTGATGAAGTAATGATGTGGTGTACATGACTTCCAAAAGGCATTTGATAAAGTGCCATATAGCAGGCTTGTCACCAAAGCTAAAGCCCATAGAAAAAAAGGAACAAGAGTAGCATGGATACAAAGTTGGCTGAGTGACAGAAAACAGTAAGTAAAGATGAACAGTTGTTTTTTTGGACGGAAGGAGGCTATATACATAGTGGGGTTACCCAGAGGTGAGTATTTCATAGAATCACTACAGTGCAGAAGGAGACTATTTGGCCCATTGAGTCTGCACCAACCACAATCCCACCCAGGCCCTATTCCTGTACCCCCACATATTTACCCCACTAATCCTCTGACACTAGGGTCAATTTAGCACAGCCAATCAACCTAACCCACACATCTTTGGACTGTGGGAGGAAACCAGAGCATCCAGAAGAAATCCACGCAGACACAGGGTGAATGTGCAAACTCCACACAGACAGTGACCCAAGGCTGGAATTGAACCTGGGTCCCTGGCCCTCTGAGGCAGCAGTGCTAACCACTATGCCACTGTGCTGCCCACTGCTTGAACCGCTGCTTTTTTTGACCAAGCATTGGGTGGACAGGGCACAAGTTCAAAATTTGCGGATGACACTAAAGTTGCAAGTATATATAGTAAACTGAGATTTATGAGGGAGATAGTGATAGAGGGTTTAGAGAGGCTGGTGGAATGGGCAATTACAATTTAATTCAGAGAAGTGTGAAGTAATGCATTTTGCGAGGAAAACAAAGAGAGGCAATATAAAACAATGAATAAAATTCTAAAGGGGATGCTGGAATTCACTACATACGAGGGTGCTAGAAACAGATGGTGAATGATTTCAAAAGGAAATTAGATGGGAACTTGGAAGAAATTAATTTACGGGGATAGAGCAGGTGAATAGAATTGATTGTATTGCTCTGGAGAGAGCTGGAATGGACTTGATGGGCCAAATGGCCTCCGAACAGCAATATACGTGGGGATATACGTGTGCAAGTTGAGAGGAGATTTGATGGAGGTTCCAAAATCATGAGGGGTCTGGATAGAGTCGACAGAGTGAAATTTACAATTGAGGAAAGGATCAAGAACAAGAGGGCATAGATTGGAGATGAAAAGCCAAAGGACCAAAGACGGCATGAGGAAAATCTTTTTTAGAATCTGATTTGATTTGATTTGATTTATTATTGTCACATCTATTAACATTCAGTGAAAAGTATTATTTCTTGCGCGCTATACAGACAAAACATTCCGTTCATAGAGAAGGAAATGAGAGAGTGCAGAATGTAACGTTACAGTCATAGCTAGGGTGTAACGAGAGTAAAAGATAGAATTAGAAGATATGCTGGGCACAGCTTGCAAGAAGTCGCCTCGCTCCAACGCCATCTTGGAAGGATTTCTAGAATGCACTAGTTGGCAACGTGGTAGAGTCAGATTCCATTTTATTTTCAAAAGGGGAAAACAAAAACAAATACAAAGCTGTGAGAGAAGGCAGGGGAAATGTGAATAGCCGGGTTGCTCTTGCAGTGAGACTTGCATAGCCTCTTTCTGTAACAAAAACAGAACATGCTGGAAAATCTCAGCAGGTCTGACAGCATCTGTGGAGAGAGAATAGAGCCAATGTTTCAGCACGGTGGCACAATGATTAGTTAGCATCATTGTGCCTCACAGCATCAGGGACCCAGGTTCAATCCAGCCTTGGGTGGCCATCTGCATGGAGTTTACATATTCTCCCCGTGTCTGTGTGGGTTTCCTCCCATACTCCGGAGATGTGTGGGTTAGGTTGATTGGCCATGCTAAATTAACCCTGGCGTTAGAGGGATTTTAGAGGGATTAGCAGGGTAAATATGTGGGGTTATGGGAATTGTGGGATTGTGGTCGGTGCAGACTCGATGGGCTGAATGGCCTCCTTCTGCATTATAGGGATTTTATGATTCCATAAGTGGGTCATCCAGATTCTAAACTTTGACTCTATTCTCTCTCCACAAATGCTGTCAGACCTGCTAAGATGTTCCTGCATTTTCTGTTTTTGTTTCAGATTCCGCAGGAATTTGCTTATAGCCTCTTTCTGTCTGTGAACATTCTGATTTTACAGTGGAAGTTTATAAACCATTGGATCTTTAATCATTCGAGATGTCACTTCGAACTCCCTCAGATTGCTACTTTAAAATCAGGCCCAAAGTATTACTCTGTATATGTAGTTACTCAGCTGCCAGAATGCGGCAGGTTTGTTTTCTTTAAGTTTGTCTACACGTTCTGGTAACAAGGGGCAGGGATATGCGGGCGTTTTAACAATGATCCCCATCTGCATGCACTCCATACAGCATTGGGGAGATATGGACACCCAGCCCAATAGTTGAATGGGACAAAGGGTGTTGGAAGATGAGTGAAACTCCACTCAAGCGGCGAGTTAGAACAGAGCGGATTATTTCGGAGTCATAGTAACCTCAAACAACGCCGCACCTTTCTCTCTGACACGGAATCCATTGAGTCAATGCACCAATCGCAAGGACAAAAGTGCCGCGGTTGCCGGGAGGTTCCGAATGTTGTTTTCTCCGTCAAGGTGCCGAACTCAACAGCGAAAAGCAAACATTTCTCATTGAGATCGTCAAATTGCGGTAACTGTTCTCTCCGTTGGTCATTCCAGGTTAAAGCGACGTTTAAGGACTTTAATGATGAAAGATGTAGTAATATGTGTTAAAGAAATAGAAAGCATTGGGATGGACCGTTTTTTTAAGTTGATTTATTAGTGTCACAAGTAGGCTTACATTAACACTGCACTGAAGTAACTGTGAAAATCCCCTAGTCGCCACACTCAGGCGCTTGTTCGGGTACACTGAGGGAGAATTTAGCATAGCCAATACACCTAACCAGCACTTCTTTTGGACTGTGGGAGGAAACCGGAGCACCGGGAGGAAACCTATGCAGACACGGGGAGGATGTGTAGACTCCACACAGTGACCCAAGCTGGGAATCAAACCCCGGTCCCTGGCACTGTGAGGCAGCAGCGCTAATCACTGTGCCATGATTTTAATGATGAAAGATGTACCAGTCTCTGTAAAAGAAATAGGACACATGGGGATGGACCATTTCTCAATTGTGAGGCAAGGGGCTGATGCATAGTGCACCCCTTCTCCGTAGATCAGATAGAAGCTACTACAGCTTTCAAAGCTTAAACTCTAGCTTGCAAGTTTGTTTTTCATGAGATAAGCACAGGTGAGGATGGTTATTTGGCCCACCTTAATTCAACCATCTGGAGGATGCTAGCCACCACCACCATCCACCCACTCTCTCAGCACACACGCCAAATTTGTAGCATTCAGGTGTTTTAAGTAGTTCTGGAGTATCTTCCTTCACTATTCTATCTGTGTGAAGAAGAATTCCCTGATATCAGTCCAAGCATTACCTTCTGACTAGTTTAATGTATATATATTGAGTATATTACAGTTTAATTCAATGTTCTGGGGTTGCTTTTTTCTATGCTTTATAACTAAACTCTCAGGCGCCTCCTTTTTGAGGTTGAATAGCTCCAGTATCTACAATCTTTCCTCACCACTCTGATCCACTTAATGCTTTCAGCACTAAAATGCCCATCTTGTTTCCTGATGTCCTGAACTTGACACAGTTCTGGAAGGTCCACATATTTTGATCATTAATTCCTCTGACTTATCTGACTTATCCTCTACTCCTTCGACTCTGTAACATTCTAGTAGCTTTGTTACTCAGGCGCCAGAGTGTGGTGACTAGGGGAGTTTCAAAATAACTTCATTGCAGTGTTAATGTAAGCCTACTTGTGACACCAATAAATAAACTTTACTCCGAAATTGCAAGTCAACCACACCCTGAATTGTAATTTTGATTTGATTTATTATTGTCACATGTATTGGGATACAGTGAAAAGTATTGTTTTTTGCACGTCATACAGACAAAACATGCCGTTCGTAGAGTACATAGGGGAGAAGGGAAGGAGAGGGTGCAGAATGTAGTGTTACAGTCATAGCTAGGGTGTAGAGAAAGATCAGCTTAATTTAAGGTAGGTCCATTCAAAAGTCTGATGGCAGCAGGGAAGAAACTGTTCTTGAGTCGGTTGGTATGTGATCTCAGACTTTTGTATCTTTGTCCCGATGGAAGAAGGTGGGAGAGATATGTCCGAGATGCGTGGGGTCCTTGATTATGCTGGCTACTTTTCCGAGGCAATGGGAAGTGTAGACAGAGTCAATGGATGGAGGGCTTTTAACATCATAGGAACAGGGCATAGACTATTCAGGCCCATTTTCCACCATTCAAGGAGACTATGGCTGATCTGTATCTCAATTCCATCCATCTGTTGTAATGGAATTTGCATTTTCAAAATTTGTATTTTTTGAGGCAGACCCTACCGCAAAATGAAAGCGGGGAACAGAAACTGAAAGGGGAAACCGGAAAACGAGGCTATAGAAAGGGGGACACAGAGGCCACCCAAGCTCAGTAGTCACAGCTGACAAGCCCAGCGGGGCAGTAACTGGCAAGTTGAAGAGTTCACTCCATGAGCTGAGAATAAGCAGTTGCAGCTGGGTTTTTGTTATTCATTCATGGGACATGGGCGTCGCTGGCTGGCCAGCATTTATTGCCCATCCTGAGTTGCCCTTGAGAAGTTATTGGAATATAATATTGGTGGATCTATCCCATCCAAACCAAGTTGAGGAGGTTCTGCAGGCATGTGCTATTTTGTGGTGAAGACCATACTCATGGATCTTGGTTAAAAGCAAATTACTTTGACAAAGTAATTGATCTTTGACAAAGGGTCGTCTGGACTCGAAACGTCAGCTCTTTTCTCTTCTTACAGATGCTGCCAGACCTGCTGAGATTTTCCAGCATTTTCTCTTTTGGTCTCTCATGGACCTTGGGTTGGTTTTACGTTGCTCTCAGCTGGCGATCAGATAACATCCGAAAAGGAGAGGAACTGAAATTCTTCATATGGAAGATAGGCTATTGAAGGACTTTGTGATTGAGAGTGACAGCAGTTATGTTGAGTGGACTGTTGAGCCAAATTGTAAGATCTGTCCTAATTTGGATCTGCCAATTAACATGTAATTTATAATCAACCACAATTTGCCTATTAATTTACGTTTAACTTACATCAATTCTGGATAGAGGATAGGAGGTTATCTATGATAACATTTAGTGTTTGCTTAATTTGACTCTTGCATAGTAAAAAATTCTTGTGGCTTCATTCTTTTAGCAAATAACTTCAAGTTCTAATTTATGTTTTAAACAAAAACAGTTACTGATCTCTAGCAAGATTGTAACATTACCTTTGCTCCATATCCTTCTTTACTTACATCTTGAAAACAAATCTATTGATCTTAGTTTTGTCGGAAATGGTTCAACACATTTACCCCCTTTGAATGGGCAAGTGTTTCTAAATTTCTCTCCTGAATAGGCTGGTTTTAATTATTCATAGAATTATCTCCAGCCACCCTATTAATACATTTCAAATCCTGCACACCCCCCCATCGAATCAACGCTTAACCTTTTACATTTCACGGAATGCAATGCTAGTTTATATAATCTCTCCTCACAATATAATCTCTGGGGCCCTTGGAATATGTTGGTGAATAATTGCTGCATTCATTCGAAGGCCAATGTAAACTGCATGGCCAATATATCCATTTTAAGGTGCGGTGCCAGAACTGTGCACAGTACTTAAGAGTTGCTGCAATGAGGTTTTGTATATTTGTGCAAAATTTCCTCCCCTTATATCCTAGCCCTCTAGTTATACAGGCAAACTTTCCATTAACATTCTTGCCTATTTTTTGGACCTGACTGCTCCATTTTAGTGATCAGTATACATGCATCCTTAAATCTCCTTGGATTGCTATTGTTTTTAGTTTTTCCCTATTTCAGTAAAATCAGATATATCAATTTTTGGTCAAAAATAAATGGCCTCACACTTGCTTGGGTTGATATCCATCTGTCATAAATCTGTCCACTCACCTAATCCATCAATATCTGTATATAATTTTATGTTCCCATCCACATTATTTACCACCAATTTTCAGGTAATCAGCATACTTGGATATATGGCTCTTGATTGTGATATTTAAATTATTGATAAAAGTAGTGAGTAGTTGAGGCCCCACCGCATATCTTTATAGCATACAGCTCGTCACTTCCTCCATTATCTACTCTCTGTCTTTTACAATCAGCTCAATAATTTACCTTCAAATCCATGAGCTTTAAGGTTAAGCCTAAATCTTGGAGTTCCCTCCTTTACAGCACTGTGGATGTTCCGACACCACATGGACTGCAACAGTTCAAGAAGTTGGTGCACCACCACCTTCTCAAGGGCAATAAAAAAACAGACTCATAGAAACTTATGAAGGAAGGCTGGACAGATTGGGCTTATTTCAAATGGAGTTTGAAAGAGTGAGGGGTGACTTGATTGAAGTCTATAAGATCCTGAACAGCCTTGGCAAGGGTGAGTCCAGAACTAGGAGGCACTGATTTAAAATTAGGGGTCACCCTTTTAGGACAGAGATGAGGAGAAATGTTTTCTGCCTGAGGATTATGAAGACTTTGAAATTCTCTGCCAAAGAAGGCAGTGTAAGTGCGGTCATTGAATATGCTTAAGGTAGAGGTAGATAAATTCTGGTTAGGCAAGGGAATCAAATATTATTCAGGGTAAATGGGAATGTGAAATTCAAGACACAAGCAGATAATTGAATGGCAAGCAGGCACGAGGGGCCGAATGGGCTCCTTATGCTCCTATTTTGTAGGTGCTTTTCTTAACATTTATTATTTATTTGCAGATATTGAAGGCATTTCAGATTAATGATTTGGAAAATATATGATTAAATGCCTCTCCAGTCAAAAATAACAGCCTACACAGCCTGGGCCAATGTGCGATGTCCATCACTTGACCGACCATTCAGTAATGTCTTTACAGATATATTCACAGGCACTCATTTGAAATCCTTCTTAGAAGGTAGGTTCAAGTAAATCATTTAAAAAATAATCTCCATAGAATTTGACTGTAGGTCATTTGGTTTGTTTTGGTATATATATCGCATTTGCGACGGCATGGTAGCACAGTGATTAGCACTGCTGCTTCACAGCGACAGGGACCCGGGTTCGATTCCCGGCTTGGGTCACTGTCTGTATGGAGTTTGCACGTTCTCCCCATGTCTGCATGGGTTTCCTCTGGGTGCTCTGGTTTCCTCCCACGGTCTGAAAGATGTGCTGGTTAGGTGCATTGACCCAGACAGGTGACAACTAGGGGAATTTTACAGTAACTTCATTGCAGTGTTAATGTAAGCCTTACTTGTGACTAATAAATAAACTTTAACTTTACGTCTTTCATTGTTCAAATATTTGCATGAAAAATTTGAAGTATTTCTCTTTGCAAAGCGGTTAAGCAAAACTCTACAAAACCAATTTTATTTTGCTGTGTGACTGCTATAATTTCTAGTCTATAGCTGGTACACCATGTATGCTTTTATGAAAAGTAAAGTGGAAGGGCAGGTGACAGTATAACTGATAGAAGCAGGTGAAGAGGAAGAATGTGCTGTCAATTCCCAAAATTGGAATATCTAAAGTGGAATAATCAAAAACATGATTTATGTTTGTATAATATTATATCCAATATTCTTGAGTTGTTTTGTAGCTGTTATTTTCTGTGCTGTGACTCTGTAAATTGACTTTACACATTTAAGTAAGGAACAGTAGCATTGACTGGCTCGATGGAATTATTTGTTCTTCAACCAATGCAAACTTTTAGTTCCCAAGAGGTGTAGGTAAGATGGATTGGCCTTGGTAAATTGCCCCTTAATGTCCCAAGATGTGTAGATTAGGAGGATTAGAGGAGTACATATGTGGGGTTATGGCGATAGGGCGGGGGGAGGGGGGTTGGCGGGCTCAGGCCACTTAAGTAACCTGCTCTGTTGGACAGTCAGTGCAGACTTGATGGGCCAAATGGCCTCCTTCTGCACTGTAGGGATTCTATGATGCTATAATTTCCAATTTAACTGCTTTTTCTGCTCATTGCTGGTTGAGACTCACTGTTTTTTTATCTATTTTTTGATTAGGTTTTATCGGAAAGTCTTCTAAGAATATGCATAGCCTGACCCGCTGTCACTCACACCGACAACGTACTGCACAATTGGAGTTGCTCTTAGATGAATTGCGGGCAGCTGGCATCATACCAGAGAATAGCAAATTTGACTGTGACATGATTGCCAAGAAAAATACTAAATATGTATGTAACAGGGTCTCTTTCAGCTAACTTTCTACTCGGTCGATACCACACTGATATCTTGATAATTGATCTTTTGATCATTCTCATCATCATGTAATTGCATTCCAATGCCATTGGGTTGATTGAAATCATGTTTAATAGGCAATTTATGCTGAGGGGGTAATTGCACTTCCTATGCATCCAGCGATCAGGGAATCGGGGACTACAATACTGTAGCTCTCTCCATTGTGATCTGGGCTTCCCCCAGGAGAATTACCCATCAGACTTTCACAGCAATTTGCTACAACTTAGATTTGGAATCTGCTGCATAACTATAATGATTGTTGCCACTTGGCAACACCTTAGGCGATCATATATCATTATTTTGGCTTTGCACCTCTTGCAGTATAATTACCACTCATGCAATATGAAAGTTAATTAAATTTAACAGTTTGAAAGGTAACTTTGCTTTAAGGTTTAATGCCCCAAGGGTTCCCTTCTCGAGGTTGCATGAGTCCAACTGTACATATGAATTGTAAATTAAAACAACTTTGCTTTTCCTCACTGTAAAAACAGCTGACTATTATTAAGATGCTGCTTTACTTTAGTGTGCATCTCTTTTGAACACATTTATTGGGTGGGATTTAACGGCCTCGCTCATCCCAAAATCATAAAATCCCGCCCAAGGTCAATGGACCTTTCCATGGTCCGTCCCTCGCCTGCTCCGATTCCCGCGGCAAAATTCCAGCCAGTATTTATCAGATGGGAGACATAGAAACTAGACTCATGAATACACTGATGCTAGAAGAAATTCCCCTCAGGGAACAGTTTTGCAGCAGTTTTAAGACATAAATTCCCATACTTGTTTTCATCTGCCTCCATGGCTCTGCCTCCATGGCCTCACCTCTTCCTATTGTAACCTCTATAATACAGTTCTACTACCTACAGGAACTGTGCATTCTTTCAGTTCTGGCCTTTTGTACATCCCCAGTTTTCTTTGCCCCACACTTGGTGGCCATGCCTTCGGTCATTGGGGAGGCAGTGATGCAGTGGTATTGTCACTGAGCTAGCAATCCAGAGTCCCAGGGTAATGCCCCAGGAACCTGAGTTCAAATGCCAGCACATAAAGTTTAAAGTTTATTTATTAGTCACAAGTAGGCTTACATTCACACTGCATTGAAGTTACTGTGAAAATCCCCGAGTCGCCACACTCCGGCGCCTGTTCAGGTACACTGAAGGAGAATTTAGCATGGCCAATGCACCTAACCAGCACATCTTTTGAAAGGCGGGAGGAAACCGGAGCACCCAGAGAAAACCTAAGCAGACACGAGAAGAATATGCAGACTCCACATAGACAGTGACTCAAGCCAGGAGTTGAACCCATGTCCCTGGCGCTGTGAGGCAGCAGTGGTAACCACTGTGCCACCGTAATGTTACCATGAGGGGAATTACCTCTTATTCGAGAATCTCAAAGCAGGGGTCACTGTATAAGGGTTGTTCATTTAAGACAAAGAGGAGAAATTATTTCTCTTGAAAGTCATGAGTCTCTGAAACTCAGTTCCTCAAAAGGCAGTGGAAGCAGAGTCTTTTAACATTTTCAAGGCAGAACTAGATAGATTCTTGATTAACAAGGCGGGAAGGTGAAAGATTATCAGTAGGCGGATCATGGAGTTGAGATTGCAATCATATCAGCCATGATCTTAATGAATGATGGATCAGGAATGAGGAGCCAAATAGCCTATCCTGCTCCTAATTCGGATATTCACCTGTATGAGTTGCACTATGACTCCAGCCAAATGCAAAACTATATTTTAAAAGTACCCCACTTCTCCACTGGATTTTATAAACCTAACGTTAGTGTTGTAACCCAGCTGATGCTAATACTTGGCTTGATAGATCATAATTTGCTTGGGTTAATTCTGCTTCATACAGTTTTTTCTGGCAAACTTCTAAGCTTGATTCAGTTGGGACCTCTCACTGAGACCCCACAAAAAAACTGAAATCTGAACTCACTATTGCTTTAACTTCAGAGCAAATACATGAGTTCCTTAAACTCAGTTCCTCATCAAGGCTTCTGTGAGATTTCTTGGGTGGAATTTTATGCCCTCGCTCATCCCGAAACTGTAAAATCCTGCCTGAGGTCAACAGACCTGTCCATGGTCCACCCCTCACCCGCTCCGATTTTCGTGGCGGGCGGGACGGTAAAATTCCGGCCCTTATTTCTAGAGATCAGACTTTCTGCCTCTGCTGTCTGGTACGCACACATTCAATGTTAATGCCTCCCACGGTTTCTTCTAACCCTAAATGTTTCCACAACTTGGAGCCACCAAATAACCCCTACGGCTTCTCCTGAGTTCCAGTTGCATAGCCAATCCACGGCACACTTGTCCATGTTTCTGGGCACTTCCCTTTGAATTCAAACTGACTAACCCCTAAATTGCTCATCACTGACTCTTGAGCAGAGCAAACTATCAACACACTCATAGCAGGTCCCACCCTTGTCAGTTGCCAGATGCCACAGTACCAACATTGGAAAATGCTGTGCCTTAAAACGTTACAATGCCCACAGATGGTGAACTTGTTTAACACACAGGGTGAATGGGTTTTATCAGTTAGAAGAAAGTGAATGTTGCATCCACCCCCTGTGCACACTGGTTTCTCACAAGATTGAAAATTAGTTGGTCAGGGAATGGAGCTTTTGGCTTATATACAAGCAGTGTTCTTTGTGGCTGACTCTCGTGTGATTCACAGCAAATGTAACATATAGGATCATTGAATCATAGAAGCCCTACATTGCAGAAGGAAGCCATTTGGCCCATCAGGTCTGCACTAACTCTCCGACAGAGTATCTGACCCAGGCCATCTTCCCCCTCCCAATGACTGTAACACCACACCTTTCCCATGGCTAATCTATTGAACCTAAGGAGCAATTTAGCATGGGCAATCCACCTATCCAGCACATCTTTGGACTGTGGGAGGAAGCTAGAGCACCCGAAGGGAACCCATGCAGACACGGGGAGAACATGCAAACTCCACACAGACAATAACCCAAAGCCGGAATTGAACCTGTGTCCCTGTGAGGCAGCAGTGCTAACAACTATAACAAAAATTAGGGTCTGAGCAAATAGTCATTTTGTGCTTCATTTTTTATTTGTACATTCATTCCCTCATGCCATGCAGTTAGGACCATAGAACCATAGAAACCCTACAGTGCAGAAGGAGGCCATTCGGCCCATTGAGTCTGCACCGACATCAATCCCATCCAGGTCTTATTCCCATAACCCCAAATAGTTATCCCACTAATCCCGCTAACCTGTGCATCCTGGGACACTAAAGGGCAATTTAGCAAGGCCAATGCACCGAATCTGCACATCGTAGGACAATTATCAAATATTACAAGTTTTCATCCTATTTCCCTCAGTAAGTTCTGATACTTTAAATTCACATGTTCACTTCTAAATCAAGTTGCAGGGCTGCTGGTTCTGTCTCTCGCTTAGCCCTTCAGACTTTAAAGAGCAAATGTTTAATTATATGAGCAGTTGTAACTGGTGAATGTAATAAAGAGACCTACAAATAGATTGATAAGATTGAAAAGTGTCCAGAATTGCAATTGCTAGGTCATTACAATTACAAGATAAAACGCTGAGAATAGCTACACAAATCTGTGCATGCAATCCAAATAGTTATTTTAATTGAACCAGAGGTAGTGGTTTTTCTTTTAAGTATTTGCAATTTATGCAGTCAATCAGTTCAACTAGAGGCAATATGTTTCTTCAATTACAATCCCTTAGGTAGTTTTATATTTGGATGTTATCCATTTGTCACCAATCAAATTAACTCCCACAAGTAACTTGAGACTACAACAAGCTTCCCTCACCTACTGTGCTTCTTAATTGACTTTCTCCCTTTAAACAGTGTTCCATTTGTAAGGTACATTTGTGGGAACTATTTTCCATCTGCCTAACAGTATAGCCTTTTTCATGAACCCTTATTTTGACATGTATACAATGTCTTAATATTCCTATCATACAGATGGTTCCCTCTTCTAAACTGTCTGATATAGGAAAATATGAGTTGTAGATTCAAGACTTTTTATTCATTTTCAGGATTGCATTTGGAACCAAACTCCAACAAACACTGGAATAAATCAGTATTATTTAGAAATAACTCACATTTAAAGAAATAATCCTTGTCCTGATATGCATAAATCTATACTTTAAAAAAATTTGTATTTTAGCACAGTGGTTAGCACTGCTGCTTAACAGCACCAGAGACCCGGGTTCGATTCCCGGCTTGGGTCACTGTCTGTGTGGAGTTTGCATGTTCTCCCCATGTCTGCATGGGTTTCCTCCGGGTGCTCCAGTTTCCTCCCACATTCTGAAAGACGTGCTGGTTAGGTGCATTGACCCGAAAAGTGTGTGCGGGAGTGTGGCGACTAGGGGAATTTCACAGTAACTTCATTGCAGTGTAAATGTAAGCCTTACTTGTGACTAATAAATAAACTGTATTTCTGGAGCACCTTCCCTAACCACAGAACATCGCAGAGTGCTTAACAGTCAATGACAATGAACTTCCTGAAGCGTGACTCGTGTGGTCATGTGGGAAGCATGCCAACCAATTTGACATGCCAAACTGCCAAAATCTGCAACATGATAATGACCAGATAATCCAATTTTTGTTATCTTAACTGGGGGATAAATATTGGCCGAAACAACAGGGATAACTCCTCTGTTGTTCTTTAATTTTGTTTGCTGGCCAGGCCAGCGTTTATTGCCCATCCTTAAATTGTCCTTGAGAACGTGATGGTGAGCCACCTCCTTGAACTGCTGCAGTCCATGTTCCAGCTGCAGTGCTGTTTGGGAAGGAAGTTACCCCCACATCATTGATGGTGGGGATTCAGCGATTGTAATGCATTGAATGTCAAGGGGAAATCATTGGCTGCTTTTGTTGGAGATGGTCATTGATTGGCACTTGTGTGACGTGAATGTTACTTGCTACTTATCAGCCAAATCTGAATGTTGTTCACATCTTGTTGTAAGTGGGAACAGACGGTTTCAGTATCTGAGGAGCTACAGGACTTGGGCATCACCTGGTTGCCCTTGAGAAGGTTGTGGTGATCTGCCTTCTTGAACTGCTGCAATCCACTTGGTGTAGGCACACCCACAGTGCAATTAGGGAGGGAGTTCCAAGAATTTGACTCAGTGACAGTGGAGGAACAGTGATATAGTTCCAAGTCAGAAAGGTGTGTGGTTTGGAAGAGATCTTGGAGGTGGTGGTGTTCCAATTCATGTGTTACATAAATATTGGATGGCATGGCGGCACAGTGGTTAGCACTGCTGCCTCATAGCACCAAGGACCTGGGTTCGATTCCTCGCTTGGGTCACTCTCTGTGTGGAGTTTGCACGTTCTCCCCGTGTCTATGTGGGTTTCCTCAGGGTGCTCTGGTTTCCTCCCACAGTCTGAAAGATGTGCTGGTTAGGTGCATTGACCCAAACAGGTGCTAGAGTGTGGCGACTAGGGGAATTTCACAGTAACTTCATTGCCGTGTTAATCAATGTAAGCCTTACTTGTGACTAATAAATAATTAGTCACAATAAATAATTTTGTATATTAACTTGTGAAGATCCTCACTTCTGACCTTATGATGGAGGGGAGGTCAGAAATGAAGCAGCTAAAGATGGTTGAGTTAAGGACATTACCCTGAGGAACTCCTGAAGTGATGTCCGGGACTGAGATGATTGACCGCCAATAACTTCAACCATTTTTCTTTTTCAACCATTGGAGAGTTTTCCCCTGATTCCAATTGAGTCCAATTTGGCAAGGGCTTCTCAATGCCACACATGATCAATCATAGAAACTCTACAGTACAGAAAGAGGCCATTCGGCCCATCGAGTCTGCACTGACCACAATCCCACTCAGGCCCTACCCCCATATCCCTACATATTTTACCCGCTAAACCCTCTAACCTACGCATCTCAGGACACTAAGGGGCAATTTTAGCATGGCCAATCAACCTAACCCGCACATCTTTGGACTGTGGGAGGAAACCGGAGCACCCGGAGGAAACCCACGCAGACACGAGGAGAATGTGCAAACTCCACACAGACAGTGACCCAAGCCGGGAATCGAACCCAGGTCCCTGGAGCTGTGAAGCAGCAGTGCTAACCAATGTGCTACCGTGCCACCCATTCAATAATAACTTGTCTCGATTCAAGGACAGTCACTTTCACTTCACCTCTTGAATTAATCTCTTTTGTCCATGTTTGGAACAAGACTGCAATGAGGTCAGGTGTTGAGTGGCCTTGGCAGAACCCAAACAACATGTCAGGGAGCTGGTTTTTGCTGAGTAAGTGCTATTTGATAGCACTGTTGACAATACCTTCCATCAGCAAAGTGATGGAAACATGCCAACCAATTTGCACACACCAAGCTCCCACAAATACCAATATCGTAATGACCAGATTTTTTTTTTGTTATCTTCATTGAAGGATTGATATTGGCCAGGACACCATTCCTGTGGCATGGATTTTATCCAAAGATATTGAATTGGCTATGCTAAACTGCCCCTTAGTGTCCAAGTAAGTTAGGTTAGTTGGATTAGCCATGGTAAATGCACGTTTTTACAGGGATAGAGTGGGTGGAGGGGGATGGGTCTGAGTAAAACGCTCCTTTGAAGAATCGGTGCAGACTTGATGGGCCGAATGGCCTTCTTTTGCACTGTAGGGATTCTATGAACATGTCCACCTCTGAAAGCAGATGGGGCCTCGGGTTAATGTCTCATCCAAAATCATAGCAGCCGCGATTCTCCCATCCCACTGTGCTAATTTTTTAGCACAGTGGGCTGGGAGAATCGCGTGTCGGCCGATTTGTGGGATTCCCGCGAGGTTTCGCGCCATGTTTACGTCTCCCTGACCCAGATTTCCAGCGGCATCTGCGGGAAGGCGGGGGGATCATCACTGGTGGGGAGGGGTAGGTGAGGGGATGCTGGAGATCGGGGTAGTCTGGAGCCGGGGGAGGGGGGGTCAAGACTGGCCCGGGAATGGTTGAGGGGGCCACGATTGGGCCATGTGTAGGTGTGGGGGGGTAGCAATGTGGGGATCCCAGGCTGGCCAGTGATCGAGCTGGCCAGCAAACCAGAGGCTGACACTTTGGGGCCACTGCGCATGGTCAGAGGCCCGCTGGTTTCAACCTGTCCAGCATGAATAGGCCCCGCCCCCTGAAATTGAATAATATTCATGCTGGTGGCCTCTGCATTACACAGAAGTGTGGGAGATTCTAGTCTGAACTCCCACTGAAAAAACCAGTGTGAATTACTCCAGTTTTCTCGCAAATTCAACACTTAGGATTTTTTTGGGAGAATCAACCCCAGCAAGCCTGACAGTACTGAGTACTGTACTGGAATGTCAGCCTTGACTTTCAGTGATCAAGTTATGACGGGAGGACTGTGAATCTACAACCTCTGACTCAGGCAAGAATTCTGCCAACCAAACCCACATACAGCAATATCTGAAATCTTCTATAATGTTAAAAAGTAATTGGATAAATAAAATGTGGGATATTTATAAATATGTTTATTTGCACATCACTGTTTAGATTTTTCTATCTGACTGGTTCCATGTCACAATCCTATGCGTTGTTTAATTTTCTGATTGAGTATCTTCCTCATCCCACTTAGAGTTCCCAAGATTAAACCAGGCGTTCCGCTGGCCTTCTTCTTCAGTTGTCTCTCTGAGGGCAGGTACTTTGTGAATTTTCACTGAAACATAGTTGTTTTTTACTATGAGTAGAGTGAGGAGGCAGGCGCCGGAATCTACTTCAGCCAGAACAAGGATTGAACCCTGCACTATTGGCGTTCATCCGATCCACATGCTAGCCCATCTAACTAACTGCCCCGACCCCCAAGAACTGTTGCAGTTTAAAAAAATATAACTCCAAGGTTACTATTTTAATAAAATTATGATTAATTCCTATTATAAATTGACATTTTTTGGACCTATTCTATCTAACCTACACCTCTTGGGACACTAAGGGGCAACTTAGCATGGCCAATCAACCTAGCCTGCACATCTTTGGACTGTGGGAGAAAACCCACACAGACACAGGTAGAGTCCAGACAGACAGTCTCCCAAGGCTGTAAATGAATCTGGGTCTCTGGCTCTGTGAGGCAGCAGTGCTAACCACTGTGCCACCCTGCTGCCAGTTCCATATTCCAGTTACATATCCTTCAACTTTGCAAGTGTGGTGATGATCCTGCAACTTGTTAGCATGGGGCAGGATTTTCCGCTTTGCCAGGATTAAAAGCACCATATTAGAGCAGTCACTCGACATCAATTATTGATTGGCCAATTAATGGTTAGAATGCTCACTCACTGTCCAATTAAGAGTGGCAGGTGGACTCTCTCTGCAGGACGGTCTATAGGAGACCTCTGATCAATGGCCTTAACTGACTTGTTAATTAATTGAAGAAGCTATGTGACATTCCAGAAAATGGCCCAGGGGGTGGGATGGAATTGACAAGCTGCTATGTTGGCCAATGGTGAGAAATTCACGACCATTTGCTGCTGTTCCCATCCCCCCCATTCTCTTCCAAAACTTCTTCCGATGATGATGCATTTATCCTTCAATGTTGCATTGCAGAAAATGCAATTCAGTATTAGTTCGTTATTGATGGAAAAATATTTAAATGATTTATTGACCCAGATTTTGCTCTCAGCGACAAATCAGTCGTGCTCAGTGCTGACCACAAAGAAAGCTGCCCTCAAAAAATATAGCAATCTCTGTGGCATGGTTTCTATCTTTTCTAGTGTTAATCTGGCACCAAGGCAAAAGGATCTTCAGGCATCAGTAACTGTGATATCATCAAGCAGAGTAAAAAGCCTGTTGTCTGTAAGAATACTGAAGTTGCTCCTCATTGCTCTTGCTGCCATTGTAATAAGGATTGCAGTCATGAAAGTGAAGTAATACCCAGACAATAAACCTGGAAGTAAAATGCACTGATTATCTTTCACTTCTTATCAACTGTAAAGAGAACAAAATAAAGATTGGGACATTATGCAAATATAAGGTTAGTTCCCCTGGGCCAGAGAGATTGCTTTGCAGTATGTATGACTTAGTATGCCATTAAAAACCCACTTTTACTGCATTCGTCATATGTACACTTCTCATATTTTTAACAGTTTTAAAAGTAATTTTGCATCAGTTCAAATATATAACAGGGCATCCTATGGATGTCCAAGGATTCATCATAACAACTTTATTGATTTGATTTGATTTGATTTATTATTGTCAAATGTATTGGTATACAGTGAAAAGTATTGTTTCTTGCACACTATACAGACAAAGCATACTGTTCATAGAGTACATGGGGGAGAAGGAAAGGAGAGGGTGCAGAATGGAATGTTGCAGTAATAGCTAGGCTGTAGAGAAAGATCAACTTAGTATAAGGTAGGTCCATTGAAGGGTCTGACAACAGCAAGCAAGAAGCTGTACTTGAGTCAGTTAGTATGCGATCTCAGACTTTTGTACCTTTTTCCCGACTGAAGAAGGTGGAAGAGAGGATGTCCGGGGTGCGTGGGATCCTTGATTATGCTGGCTGCTTTTCCGAGGCAGCAGGAAGTGTAAAAAAAGTCTATGGATGGAAGGCTGATTTGCGTGATGGACTGGGCTATGTTCACAACACTTTGCAGTTTCTCATGGTCTTAATCGGAGCAGGAGCCATACCAAGCTGTTGATACATCGGAAAGGATGCTTTCTATGGTGCATCTGTAAAAATTAGTGAGAGTCGTAGCGGGCATCCCAAACTTCCTTAGCCTCCTGAGAAAATACAGGTGTTAGTGGGCTTTCGTAACTATGGTGCGTCGTGAAGGGATTGGGACAGGTTATTGGTGATCTGGCCATCTACTTCTGGATTTGAACATTTAACTGCATACATGTGGACGCCAGACATTGTTGTCAATTTCCAGGATTATAACAATGAATGGTGACAATTGTGCCACCATTACAACTGCAAAGTCCAGGCTAATGTATTTGTGTGACTATTTTACTTAAATGGATCAGCTGATACCAGTGTTATTTACTGATTCTTGACAATTAACACTTAGATTGCACAATGTCGGCATATGTTGTGAGGAATGCATTTTGACTTGTGCTTCAGATAGCGGAACTGCTGTGGAAATTAATAGTGTATGACATCCGATTTACCTGGGAAAGATCAAGCCAACTGCAGCTCAACAACAACAAACTGGTCTGTTCTGTTTGTTTCAAGGTACAAAGATGACTATTGGCATTCTGTAAATGTTCACAGCTACTCATTCGACATGTTGTTGGTATGGAATAGGGATATAATCTATTTACTTTTTGAATATCTGATCTATTCATATTAAATTCAAATGTGGGATAATGGGGTTTGGAATTTTGTTGGACACTTTAAATAATTGCTTTTCAGTGTGATGTTGCAATATTTCTGTCTGTTCCATCATTGATATAAACTTTGCTATAATCCTTGAAGGTCTCATTTTGAATCAAACTTAGCATGTTTATTAAAATATCATTGCGAACAGCAGGCACATTAAAGACAGAAATGTAGAATTTTGATGCTATTGGCCATTTTTAATATTAAAAATACTCTTGACACAAATGGGGCGTCACGGTGACACAGTGGTTAGCACTGCTGCCTCACAACACCAGGGGTCCAGGTTCGATTCACAGCTTGGGTCACTGTCTGTGTGGAGTTTACACATTCTCCCCGTGTCTGTGTGGGTTTCCTCCGGGTGCTCCAGTTTCCTCCCACAGTCCAAAGATGTGCGGGTTAGGTGGATTGGCCATGCTAAATTGCCCCTTAGTGTCAGGGGGACCAGCTAGGGTAAATGCATGGGGTTGTGGGGATAGGGTCTGGGTGGGATTGTGGTCAGTGCAGACTCGATGGGCCGAATGGCCTGCTTCTGCACTGTAGGATTCTATGATTCAAATAGAAAATAGAAGCAATTTGCTGAATGGGACACACATTCCTTGTAACGTTGCCACTGTTTTCTGTGATAATTATGGAATAGGGATCCAGGGTAAGGAAATTGTGTTTGTGTTTTGGATTTAGTGGACCCCAATAGTTCAATCACCAGACCAAGAGAAGCCTGAGCAACAAATGAGAGCACCTCCATCCTTTTTTGCTGATCTTCAAGCCTCATTAAGCGACACAGAAATATCTTCTATTTCTTCTCTGATTGACTCATTAAAACGGGAAGACTTTGAGCCTTTTCCAGGTAATTTGTCACAATCTTAGACTTTAAGCACAAATACTATGGTCGGGATTTTACGGCCTCGCTCGAGTGAGACTGGAAATTCCCACCCGAGGTCAACGGACATTTCTGTTGTCCGCCCCTCGCCTGCTCTGATTCCATGGCAGGCAGAACGGTAGAATTCCGGTGTTTATTGTTTTATTCATTGATAAATTGCCTTAACTAGTTTCTGCTGTATTAAGAACATGAGAAATAGGAACATGAGTAGATAGAGCCCGCTCCGCCATTCAACACGATCATGGTTGACTTTCTGCCTCGACTTTGCTTTCCTGCGTACCCCCCCCCCGCGTACCCCCCATATTCCCGGCATGAATTGGACTTTTAGCCTCTCATGCTATTTTCCTGGCCTGCCACACTGATAAGCGGGCACAGTGAGCTGGTAAGATTGCTCCCTTTATATGAAGATGTCAGCCATTATTATCTAACGTCTAGAAGAAGGGAAAGTATTTCCTAAGTGATTCCAGTGCTTTTTACTTTCTATATATGAGTGAATACAATTTTGTGGGACAAAGCACTGCTGCAATGGAATCTGGCATGGAATATTTGGCACGCACCTTGGTGGGTTCAGTCTCCAGACAATAGTTGGCATCGAGAGCACAACCTCTTACCATAATGTTGCCATAATGTTTCTTCATGAGAAATGCTAGTTGTCCAAGGATTTAAAAAGTATAAATTAATTTTTATTGTATGCGTTCTGTCTCCAAGGTTGTGAGCTGGCTAAAATATTTAACAAGAAGATTCCTAAAAGAGGCTGGGATTACTATCCTTCTGCAGTTGAATGTATTCTGGATCTCATTAATGCCCATCTACAGGTGCTTTCATTCAACACAGCGGCAATTATTTTTCATATAGTCATAGAATATAGTGCAAATATCATTACTGAAATGTTATAAAAAGTAATTACTGTTGTATTATTAATGATATTACATCATTTGGACATTAGTGTCCAGTTTTATCTAAAGCAAAGTTGATTTCAAGTCGATGTTAAACTGTCGTAAGATTTATTTTTGAATATTCTTGATTATACCATCATATTAGAGAAACATAGAAAAACTACAGCACAAACAGGCCCTTCGGCCCATAAGTTGTGCCGAACACATCCCTACCTTCTAGACCTACCTATAACCCTCCATCCTATTACGCTCCATGTACTCATCCAGGAGTCTCTTAAAAGACCCTATTGAGTTTGCCTCCACCACCACTGACGGCAGCCGATTCCACTCGCCCACCACCCTCTGTGTGAAAAACTTCCCCCTAACATCTCCCCTGTACCTACCCCCCAGCACCCTAAACCTGTGTCCTCTTGTAGCAGACATTTCCACCCTGGGAAAAAGCCTCTGAGAGTCCACCCGATCTATGCCTCTCAACATCTTATACACCTCTATTAGGTCTCCTTTCATCCTTCTTCTCTCCAAGTAGAAAAGACCGAGCTCCCTCAGCCTATCCTCATAAGGCATGCCACTCAATCCAGGCAACATCCTTGTAAATCTCCTCTGCACCCTTTCAATCTTTTCCACATCCTTCCTGTAGTGAGGCGACCAGAACTGAGCACAGTACTCCAAGTGGGGTCTGACGAGGGTCTTATATAGCTATGAGGGTCTTATATAGCTATATATTAGTTGATGCCAAACACTCGTCTGTTTTAAGGCCACTCAAACATAGTTTGAATATGTTTATAATTTTTATTTTTGTGTGGCCTGACGTGCAGGAGGCCCACAAACATAATACCTGGCTGCTGTCAGTCCCATGCTGCATTACTCCTGTTCAATGCTGCTGAACTCTCCTCTTCCTCAAAGCTTTTAGATCTTGCTCCACCTGAGTGTTCCGAAACACTGTTCAATGCTGTGAATTTCTGGCCCAAAGTTTTACTAGTCCCTCCTTCAGAATATGACTTTTTATCAAATTCGTCACAATCCATTAAAGTTCATTCCTGATTTTCTATCCTTAATACAGATGGCGTCTGCAAGCCAGACAATCCTTGTGAAAGATTTAAGTGACTTGGTAGATAGTCATGCCTGGTGCTATCTGGTAAATTCCTTCATGCCTGGCACATTTATCGTGGAAGTGCTGCCATATGACAGGTCAGACTCTTCATGATGACTTATTTATTAGTGTCACAAGTAGGCTTACATTAACAGTGCAATGAAGTTACTGTGAAATCCCCTAGTCGCCACACTCCGGCGCCTGTTTGGGCACACTGAGGGAGAATTTAGCATGGCCAATACACCTAACCAGCACGTCTTTCAAACTGTGGGAGGAAATTGGAGCACCCGGAGGAAACCCACGCAGACACGGTGAGAACATGCAGACTCCACACAGTGACCCAAGCTGGGAGTCAAACTCAGATCCCTAGCGCTGTGAGGCAGCTGTGTTAAACACTGTGCGAACGTGCCACCCTAGTACAGCATGACTTATTTTTTCTCTGTACTCCTTTTTTATCCTTCAAATGTGATTAATTTCATAGATGGACTACAAATCTTGCACTAAAAACAATGGAAGAACTTATTTCTACCTCAACCTCTTTTACATCACAAGATCTGCTTGAGGTAACAACATGAAAATTGCATAGGGAACAAAAAGCAAGAAAAATTACCTTTGTATTGCTGTCATGTAATGTTTTTAAAATTAATTTTCATTTATTTTTCTTTGAAGGCGGATACTAAGGCTCTCTGTGCCTATATGTGTTTTATCTTTATGTGTGGCTACAAGTTCAAACAATCCAGAGCAGTTACAAACTGCATTGTGAGTAGAATCATAGAAATTACAAACAGAGAGAAGCCATTGTACCATTGCATCTGTTTGGGTTTCATTGAAGGGCTATCTACTCTACGCCCATTTTCTTGCCTTTTCATTGTCAATTTTCATATTTTGCCTTTTCAGATACTTATTCACTTTCCTTTTAAATTTTATTCTCTCCATCAGTATCCATTTCTTCCAATGACCATTAGTCGGAGAACGGTCACTCCCAACTCTCATAGTTAACTGCTGATAATACTGAAACTGTGCCCCGTGTAATCTGTGGAAACTTATCCTGACAAAATCTCTCATAATTTTGAAAGCATATATTCGATCAGCCCTGACTTCTGCTGTTCCAGTGGAAAATCTCCAATATTTCGAGCTTCTCTAATTCTTCAGTGCTCAAATTAATTTTCAATACACCCTCTCCATGGTTCTGATATTCTGCTGATAATGTGTTCAAAGCTGCACACAATGCGATAACTGTATCCTAACAAATAGCTGTAAAAATTCAAGTCCTTTTCTTGCAGTTACATTCAGTGCCTGTATACATCAAAATCCCATTTGCCTTTCCAATTACCTTTTCTGCCTCTATTCCAGCTCTAAATGTGCTGACACCCCTCCATCTCTCTGTCACTCTAATCTATGAGGCAAAATTTTGATATTTGTCCAAACCCATCAGTTGAGTTCAATTGAATGGAAGCAGTGTACTGGGGTCCTGATGAAGCTCACCAGTCAAGGCCTGACAACTTTTAGCTAACCCTAACACCAAGGGTGCTGGTTGAAAGACTCCTGGATACAGAGAGAGAAATGGTAGCAGCATCAAGATTGCTAGACCCAGGCCATTGACCCACTTTGATTTTCTAGGGCCCATAGGGACACTTGGACTCCTCTTGAATCCAAAAAAAAGCTTTGAAAAAAAAATTGTGGCCATTTTTTGAGCATCGTCCAGAGTAGTAGCTTTAAGGACTGCTGGTTTGGTCATTCAAGCCCTGGCAGAATTTATGTGATGTAAGCATTGTGTTCTGACAACCACCATGGAACACCAATTAGAAAGCAACTCTGCCTCTTTCTCAGGCAAGCTATCTGCCTGCCTATTTACAGACTGCACTCATTATGGCATTGGATGAGCCTTGACCTTCAGGGGTCACTCCTAGCTGTTCATTTCTCAGATGCAAAATGGAGGCAGTGAATTAAATATCTCCCACTATGAATCTTACGCTAGGAATTTACTCCGGGGCTCTGCAGTAACTTTGGCAGAAATCCCAGATAGACACACAAACGGAATGTGTACATTTAATGCACCAGTTAGAAGATTTTCAATTCTTTCTTCCAATCCAGCTCAGGGAATTCTTTGCTTTTCTTTGGAAAAATATCCTTTTTAACAACCCTGTAAACATACATAAGTAAAAAAAAAAGAAACATTCAAACAAAACATAATAAATAATGCTTATATTTGTAATGTCAATTATTATGTTGCAATATTTGAAATAGAAACTTAGAATCCCTATAGTGCAGAAGTAGGCCATTCAGTCCATTGTTTAAGTTTATTTATTGTCATAAGCAGGCTTACATTAACACTGAATTGAAATTACTGTGAAAATTCCCTCGTCGTCACACTCCAGCACCTGTTCGGATAAACTGAGGGAGAATTTAACATGGCTAATCCACCTAACCAGCACACCTTTCAGACTATGGGAGGAAACCGGAGCACCCGGAGGAAACTCATGCAGACACAGGGGGAACATGCAGATTCCGCACAGACAGTGACCCAAACCAGGAATCAAACCTGGGACCCTGGCACTGTGAGGCAGCAGTGCTAACCACTGTGCCACCATGCCAGCCCATTGAGTCTGCACTGACAACATTCCCACAATGACCCTATCACCGCAACCCCATGTATTTACCCTGTTAATCCCCCTGACACCAAGAGACAATTTAGCATGGCCAGTCCATCTAACCTGCACATCTTTGGACTTCATTTCACTTAATGCAGTGACTGTTTTATTGTAGGAAAATGCAACACCCATTCCTCACTAGAAGCCAGTGGGTGAATGTCTGTTCACCTTTGAATATAATGCTGTTAGATTTTTAACATTAGGTTAGGCCATGAGAACTGGCAGAAGGGATTGTCACATCCAAATTACAGCAGTTATTCAGCATTGCAGAAGTGTTTCAGCCTAAATTGTACAATCAATTGTTGAATGGACGCTTGACCCCACATCCTTTCACCAGACGCAAAGTTACTTTCAGTTAAGTCAAATTGATGGTGGGAAACTTGAGTGCGAACAGTCGATATAAAAACTTGATGTGGTGCGTTTGGTGAGCTGTTTTGGAATAAACTATTTCTTTCTTTGTGTCAGAGAGAGCTGTATCTTTTAGTGAATAAGCTAGAGTCACAACTGAAAACCTTCGCTGTCAATGACCTGGAGTCAGATCAGTCTATTCAAAAGAACAAGTTACAGAAGAAACTGGAGGAAACAAAAAATGGTAAATGGACTGGTTGTTTACATCACAAAAGTACAAACTGTTCACCTTGTGTGTAACCTTTTTGCCTATCAATTTTATTATCTGTTCCTTTGGACATTTATTTTAACTTTCAATAATGCAAGAGAGGTGAATTTTATTCAAAGGATTTCTAATTGTCAAACAGAAATGTAGGGATCTGCATGTCATTTAGTTTGTTTGTTAAAATGTTTTAAATTGTACGGCTCTTGAGCATTTTGCTAGCTGACCACTTACAAGATTCTGTGCCAATGGGACCCATTCCAACGTGTGCAATTTACAAATTACAGTCCATGAAATGAAGCATGGATAAATAAGATGTAATTTGTCTTGCTTCTGCCGCGTAGGCCCAATAATACTTGCCTTTCCTGATATTTTCATTCAATTTGTCCGTTTGCAGGCTGTCACGCCTACATTTGTTGACAATGAGTTTCCAGAGGATATCTTCTGATTGTTCGTCGCAACTTAGATGAAATATCTGTTGAAACCCCGGAGGAATGTTGTAAACAGCTTTATGCTATTTTGCCAGATTTTCCGTAGTCTCCTGCCAAAGTTACGTGGGATGATTTGAAAAACACCTACCCAAATTGAAATATATGCAAGCTTGTTGCTCCTATATGATTGACTGCAGCTCCATTACTTCTCAGCTCCCAAAATATATCTCCAACATGGGTGATGTTGTTCTCTACATTCCAATCCACTTGAACCCTGTGAAAATTGGATCCATTGTCCAATGCAAATACTTTTTTTCTCCCAACTCCTATCTGCAACCTCTTCTCACCCCTGTTTGCTATAACTTTCCCCTTTGAACCACGGTCCCAATCTCCCAAATCCTTTGACTTCCCCAAGTCAATGAACCATCACCAATGTGTGCAGAACCCAAGGAGGTGATCTTACCAAAAATCCTGAATGAGAATGAAAATGGGAGAGTTTCACATCCGCTTTTTTTGGTGAGGCCACAAGTCCAATCTTATGCCATTCTGTGCAAAAAATAATGCACAATCTGTTTCCCACCTGTCAGGGGGAGGGGCTGATACTCAGCTCGCCAGAAAGCCAGTAGCTCACAGTAGAGGGCGTGGCAGGCCTGGCAGAAACCCTCCCCCCCCCCGCCTTACCCCCACCAGCTTGGCCTGGTCAATCACCGGTTGCAGAGTGTACAGCTTTCCTCCCCCACCTGGCCAATCCCTGTTGTAGAATGCGCAGGTTCCCCACCACCCATGACCCCTTAGGCTCCACTCCCATCGAGGACCCACCTCTCCCCTTAGGCCACCCTCAGGTCTCGTCACCTTGGCTTTGCCCAGTGCCCAGTGAGCACTGCCAGTGTGCCAGGCTGACAGTGCCAGGCTGTTAAGGGGCATGGCACGCCTTCCTCTGACCTCCTGGGGAGCCTCAATGGCCTCCGGTATCACCATCGAGACCATCACGACAGGTGTTCTCCCCTGTTGATGGACCATACATGATCCTCGCCAGTGAGGGCCTCCACCAGTGAGGCTGCTTAGGCAAGTAATCCCGGACAATTCTATCCTAGGATCACTAATAATATTTAAATCCATGGATCTAATTATTGAGATCAGTCTCGCACCCTTCCTAGGCATGAGGCTGATCTCACCAGAAATCGGGCCTGGTAAGATTGTAAGAGGCAAGAAATCAGGTGCAAACTCAGTTTTTTGCCTCTCGCGCAATCTTACTGGCTCACCCCGCCCATCGACCAGCGGAACGAGAAGGTAAGATTGCCACCCCCCAGGACTCCCCTTACGGAAAGCCCAAGCACAACTATCCTCTTCACTAGTGATCAAAGAATCCAGCAGCAATCTGCTTATCTCAGGCTCCTGTTTTCATTGCGTCCAGCCCTTCAACAAAATATTATTTGGCGTGTATTTTCCAGTCCCTCCCACAACAGGTTTAATTGTGGTTTGTGGGGTGCGCGGACAATGCAGCTGAAAAATCAATTTCCAGCCAGCGTGAAATGATGATGGGAACGTATTCTCCTGCCTGTCATGGCAAGTCATCATTTACCCAGAGGCTGCTGTGAAGCCATCTTGCGTCCCTTTATGGGATGCAGATGAAGGTTCAATGGGAATTGACCTCTGCCACTCCACCTGCACTCCAGATGACTGGACTGTAATGGGGCTATGAGGCATCACCCTATCACAGTAACTCTTTTACACCTGGCCGCACAAATGGAGCCCTTGTCACAGAGGCCCATGCTCCCTGTGCCATTCAGTGAGGTGAGTATGAGAAGTTGAGGGTTCACTTACACTGGCAGTGCAGATGAGGCCATTCATCCACTTCCAGCATTGCAGGGCAGCCCTCTTGTGGAGGCCATGGGCACTGACCATCCTGGCGCCTTTCTGCCATGTAGGGTTGGTCACACAGCTCGCCTCCACCTTCCATCCTCAGAGTTGAGGACACCCACTCTGGCCTCCATTGCATTGAGTGGCACTTTGAGGGAAGCATTGGTGAATTTGGAGGTCGGAGCTCCCTGGGATTAGCAGGCCATCTCCTCCTTCAATAGTGGGAACATGACAAAGAAGTTAATGTCCAGGCACCTTTTAAGTATGATGCCTGTATTTGATAGCAGGGCGCACATCACACAGCCACCCCATTATACAATACATCGGGAAACCCTCCACTGCATAGTTATTTAGATCAGCATTGTGCGATTCAGCGCAAATTCACGTCGGTCTCCATTTTAAAAAATTCTTTCGTGCGGCATGGGCATCGCTGGCTTGCCAGCATTTATTGCCCATTCCTAGTTGCCCTTGGAGGGCAGTTGAGAGTCAACCACATTGCTGTGGCTCTGGAGTTTTATATAGGCTAGGCCAGGTAAGGATGGCAGATTTCCTTTCCTAAAGGACATTAGTGAACCAGACGGGTTTTTCCGACAATCGACAATGGTTTCATGGTCATCAGTAGATTCTTAATTCCAGATATGTTTTTGTTGAATTCAAATTCCACCATCTGCCGTGGCGGGATTTGAATCCGGGTCCCCAGAACATTAGCTGAGTTTCTGGATTAATAGTCCAGCGATAACACCACTAGGCCATTGCCTCCCATGGTGGGAAACACTCCCGATTCTCGCCCCCGCCACAGGACCTAGGCCTGGAAAGGAAAATTCTGCCCTTTGTATTCCTGAAAACTGCCTCCTCTTCCTGTTACCATCTATAGGATTCCCTTTCCAATACTTCCACATACAAATAAAGCCCTCCTCAACCACCTCCCACACCCACAACTGCCAACCCCTATGGTTCCACACCCCAACATTACCCCGTGCTGTAGCCACAATGATCTGCTTCCAATGCATCACTCCCACTACTTCTCATCCTTGAATCGCTTCCCACATTTGGGTAAGGTAACAGAGTGGTTATGTTCCTCAACTAGTTATCCAGAGACCATGATCCAGAGATCTGAGTTCAAATATAGCCAAGTTAAATAACTTAATTTCAGTTAAATTAGCCTGGAATAAAAAAATAGTGCCCAATAATGATGACTTTGAAACTAATGGGTTCTTGCAAAAACCCATCTGTTTCACTAATGTCCTTTGGGGAAGGAAAACTGCCATATTTCTGCAGTCTCATAAAATGGTTGACTCTTAACTGTCTCTAAAATGGCCTTACCCTGTCATGTCCTGGATGGTTCGCGTTCAACAATAAACGTTTGTTTCACCCATGATGCCAACATGCCGCGAGTGAATAAAACACAAATCTCAGGACTTAAGGAGATACTTTGCAACATGTCCCAATACTTATAGAATCCTTACAGTGCCGAAGGAGGGTTTTTGGCCCATTGAGTTTGCACCTACTCTCTGAAAGAGCATCCCACCCAGGACATATTCCCATAACCCCACATATTTGCCCCTGACCTACACATCTTTGAACACTAAGGCACAATTTAGCATGGTCAATGCACCTTACCTGCATATCTTTGGACTGTGGGAGGAAACCAGAGCACCTGGAGGAAACCCACACAGGGCAACCATGCAAACTCCGTACAGACAGTGACCCAAAGCTGGAATTGAACCTGGGCCCCTGGCACTGTGAGGCTGCAGTGCTAACCACTGAACCACCAGTGAATTTCCAGCCAGCTTGGGGATTTTCACAGTAACTTCATTGCAGTGTTAATATAAGCCTACTTGTGACACTAATAAATAAACTTTAAACCCTGTCGCCCACTAATGATCTGCTTTCCCACCAATCCCACTCATTGTAAACAGATACCTCAATCAATGACCCCCTCACATGAAGTTACTGTCTCTCCCATTACAGCTACCCATCTACTACCTATTTGCAACCTGGAACATCGTCCCCAATCTCTTTCAGAGCCTCTTGTCCAGAATGCAACAAGTTCTGTAAACAACCATAAAATAATTATTAAGGCCCAATTGATTTACATTGATCTGTCCTCAAGTTATTCAAAACTTTAAATGAGTTTTTGACGGAGCGGTCAAGTTGTTAGGAGTTTACTATAGGCCCCCAAATAGTAATAGAGATGTGGAGGAAGAAATGGCTAAGCAGATTATGGATATGTGTGGGGGTCACAGGGTAGTTGTCACGGGGGACTTTAACTTTCCAAATATTGATTGGAACCTTTGTAGGTCAAATAGTTCGGATGGGGCAGTTTTTGTGCAGTGTGTGCAGGAGGGTTTCCTGACACAATATGTGGATAGGCCGACAAGAGGTGAGGCCACATTGGACTTGGTACTGGGAAATGAACCGGGCCAAGTTTAGATTTGGTTGTGGGAGAGCACTTTGGAGAAGTGACCACAATTCGGTGTCTTTTGTCATTGCAATGGAGAGGGATAGGGCCGTACGGCAGGGCAAGGTTTACAATTGGGGGAGAGGTAATTATGATGCGATTAGGCAAGAATTAGGGGGCATAAATTGGGAACAGAAACTGTCAGGGAAAGGCACTAATGAAAAGTGGAACTTTTTCAAGGAACAAATACTGGGTGTTCTTGATAGGTATGTCCCTGTCAGGCAGGGAGGAAATGGCCGAGTGAGGGAACCATGGTTCACAAAAGAGGTGGAATGTCTTGTGAAAAGGAAGAGGGAAGCTTATGTAGGGATGAGGAAACAAGGTTCAGATGGCTCGATTGAGGGTTACAAGTTAGCAAGGAACGAGCTGAAAAAGGGGCTTAGGAGACCTAGGAGGGGACATGAGAAGTCCTTGGCGGGTCGGATCAAGGAAAACCCCAAGGCTTTTTACTCTTATGTGAGGAATAAAAGAATGACCAGGGTGAGGTTAGGGCCGGTCAAGGACAGTAGTGGGAACTTGTGTATGGAGTCAGTAGAGATAGGCGAGGTGATGAATGAATACTTTTCTTCAGTGTTCACCAAGGAGAGGGGCCATGTTTTTGAGGAAGAGAAGGTGTTACAGGCTAATAGGCTGGAGGAAATAGATGTTCGGAGGGAGGATGTCCTGGCAGTTTTGAATAAACTGAAGGTCGATAAGTCCCCTGGGCCTGATGAAATATATCCTAGGATTCTTTGGGAGGCAAGGGATGAGATTGCAGAGCCTTTGGCTTTGATCTTTGGGTCCTCACTGTCCACGGGGATGGTGCCAGAGGACTGGAGACTGGCAAATGTTGTTCTTCTGTTTAAGAAAGGGAATAGAAATGACCCTGGTAATTATAGACCAGTTAGTCTTACTTCGGTGGTTGGTAAATTGATGGAAAAGGTCCTTAGGGATGGGATTTACGACCATTTAGAAAGATGCGGATTAATCCGGGATAGTCAGCACGGATTCGTGAAGGGCAAGTCGTGCCTCACAAATTTGATAGAATTTTTTGAGGAGGTAACTAAGTGTGTTGATGAAGGTAGGGCAGTTGATGTCATATACATGGATTTTAGTAAGGCGTTTGATAAGATCCCCCATGGTCGGCTTCTGATGAAAGTGAGGAGGTGTGAGATAGAGGGAAAGTTGGGCGATTGGATAGGTAACTGGCTGTCTGATCGAAGACAGAGGGTGGTGGTGGATGGAAAATTTTCGGATTGGAGGCAGGTTGCTAGCGGAGTGCCACAGGGATCAGTGCTTGGTCCTCTGCTCTTTGTGATTTTTATTAATGACTTAGAGGAGGGGGCTGAAGGGTGGATCAGTAAATTTGCTGATGACACCAAGATTGGTGGAGTAGTGGATGAGGTAGAGGGCTGTTGTAGGCTGCAAAGAGACATAGATAGGATGCAAAGCTGGGCTGAAAAATGGTAAATGGAGTTTAACCCTGATAAATGTGAGGTGATTCATTTTGGTAGGACTAATTTAAATGTGGATTACAGGGTCAAAGGTAGGGTTCTGAAGACTGTGGAGGAACAGAGAGATCTTGGGGTCCATATCCACAGATCTCTAAAGGTTGCCACTCAAGTGGATAGAGCCGTGAAGAAGGCCTATAGTGTGTTAGCTTTTATTAACAGGGGGTTGGAGTTTAAGAGCCATGGGGTTATGCTGCAACGGTACAGGACCTTGGTGAGACCACATTTGGAATATTGTGTGCAGTTCTGGTCACCTCACTATAAGAAGGATGTGGAAGCGCTGGAAAGAGTGCAGAGGAGATTTACCAGGATGCTGCCTGGTTTGGAGGGTAGGTCTTATGAGGAAAGGTTGAGGGAGCTAGGGCTGTTCTCTCTGGAGTGGAGGAGGCTGAGGGGAGACTTAATAGAGGTTTATAAAATGATGAAGGGGATAGATAGAGTGAACGTTCACAGACTATTTCCTCGGGTGGATGGGGCTATTACAAGGGGGCATAACTATAGGTTTCGTGGTGGGACATATAGGAAGGATATCAGAGGTAGGTTCTTTACGCAGAGAGTGGTTGGGGTGTGGAATGGACTGCCTGCAGTGATAGTGGAGTCAGACACTTTAGGAACATTTAAGCAGTTATTGGATAGGCACATGGAGCACACCAGGATGATAGGGAGTGGGATAGCTTGATCTTGGTTTCAGATAAGGCTCGGCACAACATCGTCGACCGAAGGGCCTGTTCTGTGCTGTACTGTTCTATGTTCTATGTTAACTGTACTTGTTTGGAGAGTCCCTTAAAATTACGACCAGATTTTAAGGTGCAGTGGGAGACAAAATCTTCTGGTGTTTTCCTGCACTTACCTGAGCCATTAAAAAATATGTTGCATAGTACGTAGAATAGAATAACTTCTGGAAGCAATGGCACAGAAAATCTGGCATAATATTGAAAATTAACCACTTGTATTGCAGAGCTGAGATGGCTTCATGCTGCATATGATGTGCGTTTCTGTCAGAATTGGAGTGAACTTGCTTACAAGGTACAAAAACAGACAAAGGAGACTATTTCTCAGAAATTGACAGAGCGGTTTGAGACAGTTATGGTGCCAAGGTAATGAATTGCAACCAGTATTTTATTAATTTTTCTTCTACAATTAATGTGCTTTACTGATCTTTGATTACTTGCAGATGCATTTATTCATTTAAACTCTGCAATTTGTTTACTGTGTGTTGTTTACTGTCCGCAAAATAGAAATTCTGTGACTTACTCCATATTGTGGATGAGTATGTCCTCAAAATGATTACGCGGATTGTATTTATGCAAAAGCATCCTCTGATGCAGCAGCAGGTGGTTTTACAGGCTGAAGTCGGCCCACTGTCTTGTTCAGTTTCCCTCTGCCGACCTTAAAGTTTATTTATTACTGTCACAGGTAGGCTTACATTAACACTGTAATGAAGTTACTATGAAAATCTCCCAGTTGCCACACTCCAGCACCTGTTCAGATACACTGAGGGAGAAGTTAGCGCAGCCAAAGCACCTAACCAGCACATCTTTCAGACTGTGGGAGGAAACCGATGCAGACACAGGGAGACCATGCAAACTCCACACAGACAGTGACCCAAGCCAGGAATCGAACCTGGGTCCCTGGTGCTGTGAGGCAGCAGTGCTAACCACTGTGCCACCATGCCTGCCTGGTAGTCTATGTGACTTACAGCACAATTGTCAATCCATTCCTTCACAGAGACATTCTGCCCCATCTTCTTGATGTTTCCCCTTCTGAAGTGGCAGCTCTTCCAGTCGACTATGGGCAAAATTTCCTGATCCTGCCAGAGTTATGGATTGAACAGTTTATTGAAGTTGCAAAAATAATTTCCTATATAATTTTTCAAAATACCTTGTTTGCAAATGAGCTAGCACTGATTTCTTGTCCATTACAATGGGATTGTATCAGATGCTCAATACACTGCATGAAGCACACATGATGATAAACGCAGGGGTAGATTGTTAACTTACAGCCCAGGGATATGGTCATAGAAGACTCATATGGACGGCACGGTGGCACAGTGGTTAGTACTGCTGCCTCATGATGAAGGGGATAGATAGAGTGAACGTTCAAAGACTATTTCCTCGGGTGGATGGAGCTATTACAAGGGGGCATAACTATAGGGTTCGTGGTGGGAGATATAGGAAGGATATCAGAGGTAGGTTCTTTACGCAGAGAGTGTTTGGGGTGTGCAATGGACTGCCTGCAGTGATAGTGGAGTCAGACACTTTAGGAACATTTAAGCGGTTATTGGATAGGCACATGGAGCACACCAGGATGACAGGGAGTGGGATAGCTTGATCTTGGTTTCAGATAAAGCTCGGCACAACATCGTGGGCCGAAGGGCCTGTTCTGTGCTGTACTGTTCTATGTTCTATGTTCTATGTTAACTGTACTTGTTTGGAGACTCCCGGATTCAATTCTGACCTCGGGGGACTGTGTGGAGTTTGCACGTTCTCCCTACGCCTGCGTGAGTTTCCTCCAGGTGCTCCCGTTTCCTCTCACAGTCCAAAGATGTGCAGGGTGATTGGCCATGCTAAATTAATTCTTGTGTCAGGGGGATTAGCAGGGTAAACGTGTGGGGCTACGGGAATAGGGCCTGGGTGGGATAGTTGTCAGTGGAGGCTTGATGGGCCGAATGGCTTCCTTCTACACTGTAGTGATGCTATGATTCTATAATAGATTCACACACCAGAATTTTCCCGTCCCGCCCACTACAGGTATCATAGCGGGCGGGACACAGACCATGCAAAGGTTCATTGACCTCGGACGAGATTTTCCGTCTTTTGACAAGTGCGGCCAGAAGATCCCACCCATAGACTCATAGAATCCCTGTAGTGCAGAAGGAGGCCATTTGGTCCATTGAGTCTGCACCAATATCTAAAAATATATAAATATAGATATAAAAAGATAAAACAAGTATAATTTTTTTTTTTTAATTACCGATTTAATGTCAGGATGTTGCCTGGGATGGAACATTTAAGCCATAAGGAGAGAGTGGATAGGCTTGGATTGTTTTCTCTCGAGCAGAGAAGGCTGAGGGGGGAAATGACTGAGTGGTATAAAATTCTGAGGAATGTGGACAGGGTGAATAGGAAGCAGCTGTTCCCCTTAGTTGAAGCATCAATCACAAGGAGGAATAGTTTGAGGGCGAGGCAGAGGGGATTTGAGAAAAAACATTTTCACTCAGAGGGTTGTGGGAATCTGGAACGCACTGCATGGGAAGGTAGTGGAGGCCAGAAACCTTTCAACCTTTAAAAAATAATTGGATGAGCACTTGAAATATAATAACATTCAAGGATATGGGACAAGTGCTGGAAAATGGGATTAGCGTGACTTTAGTGGTCGCTATTGTCAGTGCAGGCTTGATGGGCTGAAGGATCTTTTCTGTACTGCATGACTCTATGGGTGGACCCGTTCTGCCTGGGATGGACCATGCAAAGGGCCATTGACCCCAGGCAGGATTTTCCAGTTTTGGGGTGTGTGCGGCTGGAAAATCCCACCATGTGCCTCTATGACTTGATAACATTTTATGTGGCGGCATTTCTAGTTCACCATCCATCAAATGGGGCGGCTCTATATTTTGCCCGGGGACTACATTTATTGCTTTCCTTTTTTTCTACCAGCGATTTATTTTCCCATTGGCAAGGCTCCTCCTTGCTGAATACGTTTTGACCTCCAACATCATTTCGCTGCCCTTCATTTTTGCCACACAGTGATTTTGGGCAGATTGATAAAATGCTGCCCTTCACATGCTGCCTCTTATTATTAAATGCTCACATCAGTTCACGGCAGCAAAACTGGATTATGTTGTTCTCCCATTGTAAGGGCTGTCAACAGGATTCCTTAATGTATAATTAAGGCTGGCCTTGAGGACCAGCCATGTGCAGTATGCGAAGGTGCAAAGTTCCCAGCACATTCGCTCAAAATGCCAAAATCTTCGGAAAATTAGCTCCAGCCGAAATTGCAAGTCTTTGTTTCAAACAAAATTAGTGCACATATTGAAAATTGAGTCGAGTGGGATGGCATTTTCATGTGTTCAACGGGGATATTTCTTCTCAGCAATTTTTTTTTAAGTATCAGCGCTGGATTTCATAATGGATAGAAAATTGAAGGGTGAGTAGGCTCAAATTACTGTTGTGTGCCTCTGAGCAGCTGGTTATTAAGCTTCACTGGCAGAGGCCTAGAAATTGTTCCTTAGCCTCTCTCTGCTCCCGGGTATGTGCTGTGTGTGGAGGGGTAATTACAAAAGGTGACACGTGTTGAAAAAAGTTCAAAAAAAATTAACAGCGCAAGCAATTAAAATAAGTCATCCAAAAACGATCTGGAATTTTTTTTAAAATTGAAAACAATTAGCTTAAAGGTCCCACTGATTAATCATTTAACAACTCTGCATAATTATAACATTAAATTTTCAGGCCCACTGCTGTTGTTCATCAATGTTTATTAATCACATCACCATTAAGAATTCAGTTATACCTGATTGAATAAGATGAACTCTTTTGAGAGGTTTCTAACAGCAATGTGAAGATGGGAGATTTCTAGCTGATTTCATAGATTGTCAATAGTGCAGCCTGTGTCAGAACCCTCAGCGACTAGGCCACAACTTTCAGGAATTCCATGCTAATCTGCTCATTCCCTGGCACCTTGACATTGCGGTCAGTTTCAGAGGGGCAATGATGGCAACAGTTCACCATCAAACCAAGGCCGAATTACAGGACATTTGTGCAGTAGGAATGACTTCCTACACCAGGAGATGGTGCTATTCTACACTCCAATACGATTATTTCCCCCATTCTTTTGATATTCTTATTTGCAATTAGTTTTACAAGGAAGAGCAGTAACAATGTTGATCTGTATTCACGGTGTCCTCGTACAGTAGCCATTGTGGAATGAAGGATATATTTTCATTGAATTGAAGACTCCCACTTGCTAAATTCTAAACTCAACTCTGTTGAAGAAACAAGTTTAACACAATAGTCACCTCTTCCAATCACTGCTCAAATCAAAGAAAAGATTAAACTCACTGTTGGCAATGGCATTGTCTTGATCAAAAAATAGATTTTTCTACACTAGGTGCAGTTTTCTGAAGACAGCATTTGGTAAAAATCAAAGAAGCTCCATGAGATATTACAAAGATCAAAAGCACTGAAGACAGTTGTGGAGACAATCATACATTACGTGAAAAGGAAAGGATCTAAATGGATTTGTCCAGACCCTGTCCACTCACAATCGTGACATGTTGCAAATGAGTGAAGGAAACATAGTGTGGAATTCTTCTAAGCCCGGCGACGGGTTCAATAGCAGGCAGGGAGCCCAAATATCAGCGTGAATTTAAAATGGGATCTTCCATTGGTGCCCACTGTGGCATATCGTGAAACTCTCTGTAGGCCGGTGTGAAACTCATTTGTGTCCTGCTAGTGGATGCAGCTAAAGATCCGACCACACATGCCTGATTCTTCACGGCGCTAGCGGGAAAACACGCTGGTGTGAAACACATTTAGAACAATGTGGGATGCCAATGTCGGGACTCACCTGAACAATGCCTTGGGAATTCAGAATGGAGACTGATGGCGAACCTAGTCCCTGAAACAGCCATTGGCTTTGGGGGAGCATCAACAGGTGGACCTTCCAGATTCGATGTCTTGGAGGGGGTCCATCTTCCAGCCTTGGAATGTTTCTGGAGATCCCTCATCTTTCTCAGGGGGTCCAACCTCCAGCCTCGGAGTTCTCCCGGAGATCCATCTTCGTTTTCAGGAGCTCCACCTTCTTTCTTCAACAGTGGGTCAGTGATGTTGGCGTCTTTTCAATATGGCCCCCAGATAGGACGTCAGACCATGTGTCATCCAGGCCTGTCCCTCCACAGAATATGATATAAAACCCCCAGCTGCATAATTAATGAGGTCGGTGCCGGAGGATTTGGCATGTTTTCCCGCCAGCCTCCGCAGCGGGAAACACTCCACATTCCTACCCTGCCATTGGACTTAGCCCCCAGTAAGGAGAATTCCACCCATAGGCTGGGAAGTTTCCAAGAACCGTGTCCAATCCGCCTCTGGAAATATTTTCATCAAAAAAACTAGAGGACATGGGTTAAGGGTGAAAAGTTTAAAGGGAATATTAGGGGGGGGCTTCTTCACACAGCGAGTGGTGGGAGTGTGGAGTGAGCTGCCAGATGAAGTGGTGAATGCGGGCTCACTTTTAACATTTGAGAAAAACTTGGACAGGTACATGGATGAGAGGGATGTGGAGGGATATGGTCCAGGTGCAGGTCAGTGGGACTAGGCAGAAAAATGGATCGGCACAGTCAAGAAGGGCCAAAAGGCCTGTTTCTGTGCTGTAATGTTCTATGGTTCTAAGACAGCTCAATTTTAACGATCAACAACACCCTTCAGCAGCCCCCCCCCCCTCCCCTCCCCCTGCCTCACCACTCCTTCCAACCCCAACCCTGGCAGGCAAGAGGGAGTTGGGAATTGAAATAGAATAAATAGGTCAGGCGGCATCTGTGGAGAGAACAGATGAGATCATTTTGTGGTCGCGAATGCTTCAGCAAAGCACAAGTTTACTGAATAAAACATAGTTCCCTTCCCCCAACCCGTCCTACGTGGCAAGTTTTTAACTTCCAGCCCTGCTGATTGGAGGTGGCAACAAATGAAAACTGAAGGCTCCCCACAGAATGGAGGGGAGTAACCTGGATCATTCTTTCAGCAGCTCCTTAAGTGTCAGGATTGGCAGATGCCGGGAAGTAGATTCCAGCAAATTCCTCTGGGCAATGATGCACATTTTTAGTGTAGGAATGGGGAGTGAGAAGGCAAAAAAAAACCCAGAGAAAATAATAATTGGAGAAAACAAAACACAAATGTTGCCTTTTAGGCAGATCCTATTTGAGTCAGCGTGCTTGCAGTGTGTGGTTGTCACAGTGATCTCCTGGGGGCATTCCCAACAGCAGGAACTGCTGTCAGCACTGTCAAAATAATCTTATGCCTGGAATAAAAAAGGATGGTGTAATGCATCTTTTAGCACAAAATGCTTTGCTGACTGTAATAGTCTAACAGTAATTAAACCTTTCTGTAAATCAGACAGGTTTATTGTGATGGTAAAAGGGTGTACTTTGCTTGCAGGCGAATGTTAATTGTAACTGGTGCTGCTTGAAAGCATTTGAATAGATGTATTAAGGTTGGAAAAGCCTGTGATCATGTTTTGTACATCTGTAATCAAAGCAAGAGAATCCATTTCATATTCTTTCTTTCGTATGGGGATTTACAATTTCTATGTCTATTTTCGATATTGTCTGTCAACAAGAAACCAATGTCAATTTCAAAAATGTCACCTATTCTCGACAGGACGTTTATTTTGTCCATAAACCCATTGTTCAACACTGAATTAGTGCTACTTCACATTTCACTCTACAGCTAGCCTGGCAATGAGCTATTTCCCAGCACTGAGCTGAGACACAATGCAATTATTCAACTTTGCATAACATCAGATATTTATCCCTGAATCTCCAGCCTTTTATCTGGTAAACCATGCTGTATCTTACCCTTTGCGGTCGAGTGCTGCTCAAGCCTACACCAAGAACTTGTTTATCCTCTGGAGTAAGATATCTTTATCCATCTTTGTCCAAAGATGTGCGGGTTAGGTTGATTGGCCATGCTAAATTGACCCTAGTATCAGGGGATTAGCTGGGTAAATGCATTGGGGTTACGGGAATAGGGCCAGGGTGGGATTGTGGTCGGTACAGATTCGAAAGGCCACGTGGCCTCCTTAGGGAGTAAGAAGTCTCACAACACCAGGTTAAAGTCCAACAGGTTTATTTGGTAGCAAAAGCCATGAGCTTTCGGAGCGCTGCCCCTTCGTCAGGTAAGTGGGAGTTCTGTTCACAAACAGGGCATATAAAGACTCAAACTCAATTTACAAAACAATGGTTGGAATGCGAGTCTTTACAGGTAATCAAGTCTTAAAGGTACAGACAATATGAGTGGAGGGAGCGTTAAGCACAGGTTAAAGAGGTGTGTATTGTCTCCAGACAGGACAGTTAGTGAGATTTTGCAAGCCCAGGCAAGTCATGATAGTGTGACATGAACCCAAGGGATCCCATCCTTAGGGAGGCCACTGTCGGGATTCTATGATTTTACAGCTTTTTTAACATGGGTTCTCTCTGGTTAAAATTAAATAAACTATTTTGGCCAGCAAATCATTAGCAAGTAGCAAACAACATTTTAAAAAATCAGTGTCGGTGTATTGACGATAACGTAACGAGAGCTGAAATGAAATGCAAAAACTTGTACTTGGGATATGGAACCGGATTCTCCTGGCCTGGCTGGCAGTTGGGATTCTCCAGTCCCGCTACAGTGAATGGAGATTTGGCTATGCGCCAAATTCTCCGTTCTCGCTAGCAATGGCGGTGGGATCTGAATGGCCCAGAGAATTCCGGCCATGGCTGCAAAATCTGCATTTGTGACCATCCCCAAAAATCCTCATGAATTGGTGGAAGGCTTTCTCCTTAGTCCTCTGCATTCCCTTTGCGGAAGGTGCTCCCCACAATTCTCTCTTCCATCTTCTTCTATCAGGAAAAAGATATAAAAATCTGAGGTCACGTACCAACCGACTCAAGAACAGCTTCTTCCCTGCTGCCATCAGACTTCTGAATGGATCTATCTCGCATTAAGTTGACCTTTCTCTCCACCCTAGCTATGACTGTAACACTACATTCTGCACTCTCTCCTTTCCTTCTCTATGAACGATGTGCTTTGTCTGTATAGCGCGCAAGAAACAATACTTTTCGCTCTATGCTAATACATGTGACAACAATAAATCAAATCAAATCAAATCAAATCAATAATAGATGAAATTTCAGGATTGAGACCAAGGAATAGCAGGATGTGTGCACTTTGGGATAATATATAACGTCAAGGCAAACCTGTTCCCATGACATTGCTGTTCTTATCCTTGGTAGTGGAAGGGATGGGTCTGGAAGGTGCTGTCCAAATATGTTTACTGAGCTGCTTTACTGCATCCTGTGGATAGCAGACATATAAAAACCCAGCAGCAACACCTGCAAGATTCATGCCCCCATTCAGGAAAATAGTTGGGCAATTTTGGATGGGTTGGTAAATCTGATGATGATGCTTTTGGCACACGCTTATATACTTCCCATTGAACAAAGGCTGATGGTGAGTTTGACAATAATACAGGATTAAGAGATGTGGTCGATCGTGAAATTATGGTCATGTCTAGTCTTGCTGCTCTCAATGGCTCATAGCAACTTATGGATGCCGATTTTTGTGTTGCTAAATCTACAAGCATTACAAAGGGAAGTGTCTTCATTTGGTAATGATGATGCATCTATTCATACATGGACGAACATTATAGAGGCAAATAGATTCACAGATTGGGTCCAGCTGTTCATCTCCTTGGCATTCCTCACAAGATTTTAATTAAGTATTGTTTGAATAACATGATAGGAACCTTATTTCGTGCTCTGTTCCAGGAAATTTCATACATTTCACACTATTATTATTGGATTAACATTGCATTGTGTTTAAGCACCCTGTTAATGGGATTTTGCAATAATATAAATATTAGATGGCAAAGCAGATCTCCAGTTTACTCTCTCAGCCTACTGCTGATTAACAACACAATGGATAAGCCAAACATTTCGCCAGTTGAATGCTGGGAAGATCAAAGCTATCACCTTCAGAGCCTCAACTGAACTTCAAACCCATTTCCTAACTACCGACAAGGCAGCATATTTCCATTTCTGTAATATTGTCTGACTTTAGCCAATTTAGCTGAAACTCATCGGCCGGAAATTTCTCCAATACTGGCAAAGTCCGATGTCGGGCGGGAAAAGCAACGTTGAGGCCGCCAATGGCAATGGTGGCGTCTTACACCATATATTGAGGGACTTAGTTGAAAATGAAGCCAGGCAGAGGTTCCGTGATATATCGTTGGCAGGTGGCTTCTGATTCACCACCACCAATCCCAAGCCCCCTGCCCCCCCACCCCTCTCCATCAACTCAGCACTTCGATGATCCAGGCACCATATTTAAAGACCATCCATGCACAGTGAGCACAGCAGGAACCATTCTTCACTCCATTGGAAGGCGCCCAGGAGAGGGCCAACTATTATCCCCCCTAGGAGCAACTGACATTCAGAGATATCCCTTAGTGGGCCAGCCTCCGTAGTCACCTTGGAAGTGACATTTGGATCTGTATATTTTCTGCCTCAGTCAAGGAATGATTCACCTTATGGGGAAGGCCTAAACGATAGGAGATGGGAATTAAAGAGAAGAGGAAGTGATTGGAATTTATTTTTGTGTTTTTGTTTCTTTTGTTTTCAGAAATATGTCGATGAATGGTCTGTGCTTGTCATCGGCAATTGCTTTCAACCAGACAAATTGCTTCTATCTTGCAACCGAGAAAGAAACCTTCCCAGAAAGCAGGAAAATAGTCCTTCAGGACAAGAAGACTAAGAAATTTACAGAAGATTTTTCAGGATATCAACCTAATGGTAATAATCACAAGTCAACATTTGCCTATATTGCACATTTATAACTGTTGGGTGACAAATTAATCTGCACACTAAAAATAGTTTTATGATATGGAATTTGCTGAATGTCCAGTTTCCACTTCTCTTTCCAAAATTAACATTTCATTGTATCTTGATGATACGCAATTTTGTTTCAGATAGAAAGGCGCTTCAGGTATTCCTTATGTACTTCTGAATCAAATGGATTTAAAGGGGGTCCGACTAATACCTGCCAGGAATGCAGATTACTAAATTAACCACTCAGATTTAGAACATAGAACAGTACAGCACAGAACAGGCCCTTCGGCCCATGATGTTGTGCCGAGCTTTGTCTGAAACCCAGATCAAGCTATTTCCTCCCTATCATCCCGAAGTGCTCCATGTGCCTATCCAATAGCTTCTTAAATGTTCCTAAAGTTTCTGACTCCACTATCCCTGCAGGCAGTCCATTCCACACCCCAACCACTCTCTGAGTAAAAAACCTACCTCGGACATCCTTCCTATATCTCCCACCATGAACCCTATAGTTATGCCCCCTAGTTACCGCTCCATTCACCCGAGGAAATAGTCTTTGAATGTTCACTCTATCTATCCCCCTCATCATCTTATAAACCTCTATCAAGTCTCCTCTCAACCTCCTCCTCTCCAAAGAGAAAAGCCCAAGCTCCCTCAACCTTTCCTCATAAGACCTACCCTCCAAACCAGGCAGCATCCTGGTAAATCTCCTTTGCAATCTTTCCAGTGTCTCCACATCCTTCTTGTAGTGAGGTGACCAGAACTGCACACAATATTCCAAATGTGGTCTCACCAAGGTCCTGTACAGTTGCAGCATAACCCCACGGCTCTTAAACTCAAACCCCCTGTTAATGAACGCCAACACACTATAGGCCTTCTTCACGGCTCTATCCATTTGAGTGGCAACCTTTAGAGATCTATGGATATGAACCCCAAGATCTCTCTGTTCCTCCACATTCTTCAGAACCCTACCTTTGACCCTGTAATCCACATTTAAATTTGTCCTACCAAAATGAATCACCTCGCATTTGTCAGGGTTAAACTCCATTTGCCATTCTTCAGCCCAGCTCTGCATCCTATCTATGTCTCTTTGCAGCCTACAACAGCCCTCCACCTCATCCACTACTCCACCAATCTTGGTGTCATCAGCAAATTTACTGATCCACCCTTCAGCCCCCTCCTCCAAGTCATTTATAAAAATGACAAATAACAGAGGACCAAGCACTGATCCCTGCGGCACTCCGCTGGTAACCGGTTTCCAGTCCGAAAATTTTCCATCGTTCAAAAGCAGAATATTATATTTTGTCAACGCGATCCAATGATTTGTACATTATTTCTGCGGAAGAATTTTACTTAACGATCTATACATCTCATATTGTATTAAAATGTACAGTGTATCTCAACTTAAATTTTGAAAGTTGGGCATTGATGTCTGCTTACTCTTATGGTGTTAGTGATTGCTTAGTTGGTTGCGCTCATGATTCTGAATCTGTAGGTTGTGGATTCAAATTCCATTCCATGATTTGAAATCTAGGCTGTCATTCCAGTATAGTACTGAAGGAATGCTACAGTGCTGGAGGCACTAGCTTTCAGATGAGATGTTAAACCAAGGCTCTGTCTGTCCTCTCAGGTAGACACAAAAGATCCTGTGGCGATATTTTGAAGAAGAGTAGGGGAGTCATCCCCAGTGTCTTGGATACATATTCATCAATGAACATTTGGACAGAGAACAATCAATGCACCAAAATGATTAGGCTTGAAGCACATTTAATATTGACACCTTGCCTCACTTTAATTAGATCAGCAAGTTGCGAAATCCTGTTGCACAACTCAAGCAGCTTGCTGTGAAAAGGACGTAAATTTTGAACCCCCTTTCTCAATCCTTCCTTTTGTTTATTTCTCAACCCTTAAAACTCATTGGTTATATTGGAAAATTGGAACTGGTCATTGGAAGATACACTGTTGCTGCTGTCACTCACCCAGGTCTGAGATTTCTCATTGCCTTTTCCACCATTATCACCCCACACTTCCATCAACTAGGGCTAAAGAAGATAAGAATTTCCATAAGATACCTTGCTCCAGCAAATTCTGGAGGAATCGTTTTCTTCTTTTTCAAGTTTTGGAAAGATGAAGATTTTGTATATTTTGGAATGGTGTAAGAATTCTGTGAAAGAGTCGATTATGTGCAATGACTTACTTTCATTGCGTTTTCATACCTAGTTTCAGTTCGAAAAATCTTGAAACTTCCATTAACTGGTGTGGTTGAGATCAATCCAAATGCTTATCCAGATTATCATGTAAGTACAATATTGAGATAACTTCGTTTTGTGTTGTATATTAATTTTGTCATATTACGTAGACTAAAGTTCATTTTGTTTTGCTGATAGTTATTCTTTGAATGTAAAACAAAAAATAAGAAACTGAAGATGAACATGTGGTAAGTACAGTAATAATGCTGATAATCACTTGTATCGCAACCTTGTATTGCAGTTCAGAGAAGTCTTTCAAAATGTTGTTTTTCTATTCATTCATGAGATGTGGACATCACTTGTGGGGTCAGCATTTATTGTCCATCCCTAATTGCCCCTGAGGTGAGTGCATTTCAGTGGGCATTTTAAGAATCGACCACATTACTGTGGACCTGGAGTCACATATAGGCCAAACCCGGTAAGGATGGCAGATTTCCTTCCCAAAACAAACTTGGGATCAGCTTTTCGGGTTGGATGCACTCAGTTGGCTAGTTCTTTTGTTTCCGTCCTGCGTATTTTCTTCTCTTTCCCACAAGATATTAGACATCATTTTTAAGTGATATTTTTAAAGCATTTCTTAGATTACATTTGAAAATGCTACCTGATTGTTCAGACTCATGGCAAATTTTGTATTTGGTACTGTGCAAATTAGTTGGAGCAGAAACTCAGGGAAAATAAATACTTTTTAAAACAGGTGCAAACTGGGGACAGTTTGCACTGGAAATAGTGTGTGTACTCAAAGCAGAGCCCGTGGGTGAGATTCTCTGGCCTCCCAGCCACGTGTTTCCCACCAGCGGGAGGTGTCATGTTACTTGCAAGCAGTGGGATTCTCTGGTCCCACCGCTGTCAATGGGAATTCCCATTGATGTCACTCCACGTTGGCGGGAAACCCATGGATGGGGGTGCATTGTTGGCGGCACTGGAGAATCCCACCAGCATAAATGGCCAGAGAATTCCAGCCTGTAGCCTAGTGAATAAGTGATTTAACATTAAGTGAGGACATGGAGGGAGATCGGTTATTCTTTTGTGAGAACATTGCAATCTAGTCCAACCCTGCCTCATCCAGCACTTACGGGTATTCAACAACATTAGGAGAATACTGGGTGGCACCTAAGAGCAGGAACCCTGACCAGTTCATCTACCCCATCCTTAATCTGAAGATTAAAAAGAGGGAAGGTCTCCATAGATTGATTTAAGGACCTATCTGTTTTTATGGCTTGGTTCTATACAATGAGTGCATTTATTCAACGAGTTATTTGGAATCCTGACTGACATATTTCTATCTATTTTTTGAAAGGTCTGGAAATATATTAAATGTCTTGGGATAGATGAATATGCTGTTTATAACAAATGTATCTGTGAATTAGATTCATAGTTTATATACCCTCCATAGTATTGTGAGAGATTTGAATGTGAGATTTGAAGTTCACACAATTCCTTTATTTAAAGGAAAACATTCCTATGACAAAATACATTTTTATAACAGCGTTTTGTACCAAGTATTTCCTGGCAGCCCAGACCACTGGCAGCAACTTTTCTTCCAAGCTGTGAAAAACAGTGACTTCCAAGTTGTGAAAAATATGCTTCAGTTTTTCAAGGATTCAGGTCTTGATGTTATCCATTCAAAAGAAACAGCCTCCAGCAATGGGCCTCTGCATTTGGCATGTCGGAAAGGCCATTTTGTAAGTATTGGTATGATGTTTCTATTCACCTGCATCTTATGTTCTTTAGAAATATATTTTCCTGTGATGTTTTTCCACCAGTATGTTTCCATTTACGCCCAGCATAGTCCATTTGCTAACAGGTGCAAGCAGGTTGCTGATTTTTCCTTTTGTTTCTGAAAGCTATTAACACCTACCATCGGTAAGCTGATGGTGCTTGATGTACTTCAGTGAAACATTACTGGTACTTGCTCTGCAGAGTGGGAGGAACTTGCTATTTACCAATTGAATCATAGCTAAACCCAGAAAAGACAATTACTGTTTATTAAATTATCAAATGACATTAGCACATGTAGCAGCCAGAGGAATTATTTCATATCGCAGAAATGTGAAAGTGCTAGACTCGATCCCCTACCTTTTCTTCTTCCCCAGTGCACCCAGCCTCTCAAACTGGCAGGCCCAACTCCTTGTCTGACCTACCCGAGGGCCTGAAATTTACATTGATTTTCACCAGCAAGCTGCTCGAGTCTCGCAAGCAAGATTTTGCAGCTTTCTAGTCTAATTAATATGAGGCACAGTGTCGATATTGTGCGTGCCTGAGGCCTAACCATAGTAAAATGATTGTTCTCTGTCCACATTGCATCAGTAGGCTAGCTCTTTCCAATTTCACTCTTACTGTATCAAAATGCTCAGTTTATAACATTTGATCCATCATATCAGGTGATCTTTTCTCTTTTTCCTAAATCATAGATATAGGAGATTGGATTGGGACCTGCCATTCATATCTGGAATATATAATTATATTGATATTTAAAGTGAAAGTTTATTTATTAGTCACAAGTAAGGCTGACATTAAAACTGCAATGAAATTACTGTGAAATTCCCCAAGTCGCAACAATCCTGTGCCTGTTCAGGTCAATGCACCTAACCAGCACGTCTTTTAGACTATGGGAGGAAATCGGAGCACCCGAAGGAAACCCACGCAGACAAGGGGAGAACATGCAAACTCCACACAGATGGTGACCTAAGCCGGGAATCAAACCTGGGTCCTTGGCACTGTGAGGAAGCAGTGCTAACCACTGTGCCACCGTGCCGCCCTGTACCTGTGCCAGACCAGTTACAGTAAACGCTGAATAAGGTGCAACTTGATTTATACTTGAAATTGAATTGGACACTGAAGTGTATTAATTAACAAGATCTACAAGCTTAATACTGTTCCCACTGCTTGTAGCACACTGTTGTTCATGCAATTTACCTGCTATAAGTGATGGATGGTGAAACCACTCCCCACTGGTTTTAGCCCTGTAATTTCTGCTGGTCACTGTAATATGGATTGATGTTGGAAGGTGCTCAAATTGTACCGACCAAGGGACACATCAGCAGAAGATATGAGTTGGCCAGCAAAGAAAGAATTGTGGGAGGGTGAAATGGCAGCATGATCCTTCCTGAAGGCCTGCTAACTATTGTTTTTAAAATCCAACTGCTAACAATGGGTTATCACCACAGAATGATGTAAATGTTTCTGAGGCTGTATCTGGCTATTTTTGATTCTATTCCCACTTAGCAATTAAAATATCAGTCAGTCATCTCTGGGGAGAAATGAGAAGAAGCTTGTAATTAAATAGTAAATATTAAAGTGCCTCCTGACCTCATTCAAGCTATGCGAATGAAAGGATTAAAATATGTAAATATGAATAAGTACGGGCAGTGTTTGTGACTGCCACATGCATATATCCAATGTAAAGACAGTGGCAATGATTTTCCTTTTATTGAGGCTTACAAGTTTGTCTATTTTGTTTTTTAGTTATACTCTGCAGCAAATCCCAAGTGTTATATTGGCTCCAATTGCATTGGAACCATTCATGCTAAATATTTTGTGGTGTAGCCTCTCTTTTTCTATGGAATCTACTTGCTTTACCTCCTACATGTCTCTGATATATAGGGTATTTCCTTTCCTAATTGTTGCAATCATCCAGCACATCCTTCTGACTGTTGGGGTGTTTACTTCCTTAAAGCATCAAGTGAAACCCTGCCATCCCCAACTATGCAAAATAATTTGGGGTGTGATGGCTGAGAAATTTCAGAGTCAAAAATAAAGCAGCTATTTCTGATTTGTATTTCAATGTTTGAAGGGTTAACATTGCTCACTTTTCAATGAATTGTTCAGTGGATTTTTATGCATGCTATATTTGGTTAACAGGATATCGTTCAGGAACTGTTAGAGAATGGAGTCTCCCTTGATGCAAAAAATGCCAATGGATTAACACCATTCTTCATTGCAGCAGAGAGACAACATCGTAAAATATGCCAGGTGGGAAATATTTTATAACTTTGTAAAACAGTTCTGTTAACAGGTATTGACTAAAAGTGGTGATTACAAGGAGGAAATACAATTCTCAATTTGAATTCTCAGGTGAGCTAGATTGGCTGTGCTAAATTGCCCCTTTGTGTCCCAGGGTTTGTAGGTTAGGTGGATTAGTTATGGTGAATGCGCGGGGTTACAGGGATAGGGCGGGAGAAAGGGCCTGGATAAGGGAATCTGTCAGAGAGAGTTGGTGCAGACTCGATGGGTCAGATGGCTTCCTTCTGCACTATAGGGATTCTGTGATTTTATGAAATATAAATTTAATGAATACTTTTATTAATTCTTATTAATCAAGAAGGTACTCTTTTCAGTGAACACTCAAATCATCTAATTCAAGAAGGCACAGAAAGTCATATGGTCTACTCTGGTTGCTATTTCTTACGTCAAATTTACCTACCAAGTGAGATCTGCACTGCTGAAAAACATCAATCATAGCTTCTGCAAATACACACATCAGTGACAAGAACAGAGTATGCCAATGATAAAAAATATAAATATATAAGTATAATATTAATTCTTGGTTAAGCCTCATGAATCACTTGAAGGGTGAAATGCCTAGTGGCTAGTGCTTTGAGTACAATAATGTGCTTTTACATTTTATAATTAAAGAAATGTCGCCATGGTCCGCTCTCCCCTTTGAGAGAAAGCTGACTGGTAGTGATTTTAACCTGAGGGTCACCACACCTCAGGCAGGGGGCAAGGTTGAGAGGTTGGGGCCTAGCCGGTACAGGAATTGAGTCCATGCTATTGGCATTGCTCTGCATCATGAACCAGATGTCTAGCTAACTGAGCTAATTAATCTCCTACTTGTCATAGTAAGATGCATAACCTTATTGCTGGCAATAAAATTATATAGGAAGGACAATAAGGGGGGAATTTTCCCATCCCATCCACCATGGGAATTGTAGCGAGAGGGGGCAGATCAGGCAAAGCTCTATATTGACCTTTTCTGGTCTTGGGGCTATGTCCTATGTCCTACATTCTCTGCTAGGGTTAACTTTTAGAGACATGTGAGTTGTTGGATTTTTTTAATTAAATAAAACAGCAAAATAGGTCAACACCCCAAAATATGCACTGGCTGAGATTTTTGATATTTCTCTTACAAGTGGCAGGCTGAGAGAATATTGAAGTCCATAGAATGATGACATGGTTTGTTTAAAATGATGTTTTAGTTTACATAAAATAAAGAAGCGTTACCTTTTTTAATTAGTAATTTATCATGTGCAGGCTAAAAATAAACCAACAAGACCTTTCTGAGAGAATATAATTAAAATACCACTGAGAATAAAAGGCAGTAATTACAGAAATGCTCTCATTGCATGCTCTGTGGTTTGTCATTAATTCAAATGGAAAGGATGCATCTGATTTCACACAAGTGCAATGACTTTCAAAAAAACAAATAGTTCAAAATTACTATGAGATAGAAGTATACAAAATCTTAATATATCATGTGAATCTCCATTACCTGCTATTCATTTTCATAGTAACTTCATTCCAATATTAATGTAAGCCTGCTTGTGGCACTAATAAATAAACTTTAAAATTTAAATTTTAGTGACAATGGGCAGAATTTTCCCGTCCCGCCCATCACGGCAATTGTAGCAGGCAGGACACAGATCTTGCAAAGGTCCGTTGACCTCAGGTGGGATTTTCCGGTCTTGGGGCGAGCGCAGCCAGAAAATCCCGCCCAACGTCATTACAATAATTTTACATTTAGGCCAACACTTTTGTGAGTTGTGATCCTACAATCTCAGGATTGTGCCCCACAGTAAGTTGCAATATTTTAGAAAGTTCCAAAAGCCACGACCTGAATCAAAATAAGAGTTTTGAAAATGTTTTTCCCACACTTAAAAAAATTTCAAGAATGGAATCACCAATTTACAGTGGCACAGTTGTTAGCACTGCTACCTCACAGTGCCAGGGACCTGGGTTTGATTCCTGGCTTGGGTCACTGTCTATGTGGAGTTTGCACATTCTCCCTGTGTCTGTGTGGGTTTCCTTCAGGTGCTCTGGTTTCCTCCCACAATCTGAAAGATGTGCTGGTTAGGTGCATTGACCCGAACAGGCACCGGAGTGTGGCGACTAGGGGAATTTCACAGTAATTTCATTGGTGTTAATGTAAGCCTTACTTGTGACTAATAAATAAACTTTACTTTACTTTTAATTTAGCGGATGTATGAGTGTGTTCACATATTTATGAGCAGTGTTCCAGCTCGGCTATCTTGAATTCTTAATTATTTGTTATTCTTGCATATAATGAATCCATTATAGCATGCCTAAATGTTATTTGTATATAGTCTACATTTTGATCAAATTTAGTTGCATTTTATTTATTACATTGTTTTTATTTTATGGCATCATTTAACAGCTGTTAATTGAATGGGGATGTGACGTGCAAGCAAAGGATTTGAAAAACCACACAGCATTTGATGGCATTCGAAGTGAAAAATTCAGAAAGTTCGTACTGAGTAAGATGGCTTATTTTTCTGTAGTTGGTTGTGAAATACGTTGATGTTTCTCTTTCACATTGGACCTTTGACTTTGGCCGTTTCCAAAATGATTCCCAAGTTCAAAGACTATAAGACCATAAGACATAGGAGCGGAAGTAAGGCCATTCGGCCCATCGAGTCCACTCCACCATTCAATCATGGTTGATTTCAACTCCATTTACCCGCTCTCTCCCCATAGCCCTTAATTCCTCGAGAAATCAAGAATTTATCAATTTCTGTCTTGAAGACGCTCAACTATTAATGATGTAAACCTTTAGATTCAGGAAAATGATTCCATTTGTCCACAATTTCTTCTGAAAAATTACATCTGAAGCAGTCACGTTGTTTTATTTTCTCATTTCTAAATGCTTGGGGTTATTATATAACAACTCCACTAAAGGTTGTTGTACAAAAGCAGGGCAAATCTTAGCTAGTGTTAGAATACCAGAGCAGAAAACCCAAGTATTTTATGAAGTTAGACCAGACCCCAACAATTTTTCTATTTTGGCATTAGTGTAAGGATAAGGTATTTCACTCCAGGTGTGATTCTATTGACACACTAGGAAGCTTTTTATCAAAACAAACTTTATTTAACAATACAGTTTAACTATAACAAATGAATTAGCTTAACTTTTATCAATTGATAAAACATTTAATACTTAAACATGATTCTTAACTGCTAACCTATCTCTATTAGTTCCAATTTAAGAAATAATCCTTCTATAGCGTTAAACTCCTCTTCAAATTAGTTAGCAAATAACAGGCTTATGTGTTTTTACTTGTTACCAGTCCTAGAGCTTTTGAACATTCTGGAGAGAGAGAGACAGAGAGAGACACCTGTCTTTTGATACTCAAACAACAGCTGTAAAGGAAGAAATGGAAGTTTCTGGACAGGATTTTTTTGGAGGAGGTGGGAAGATCGAGTTGAGAAACTTACCAACCCGGCAGTCTACTATCACATAAACAGCTCCCCATCTGCCATATTTTCACTCTAGCTGGGTGGGGCAGAACGGAGATGGGCCTGCTGCATCCTGAGGCTAGCCTGAGGAGTTGAGTGAACGGCCAGGCTGGCAGGTTAGATCTTCTTCCTCTGTTTACTGGTACCTCAGCTTGGTTTTAATGATGACCTCAAATCCTAACTGTCACCCCAACCCCAAAAGCTCATCATGCCCCATGTTTCCTCACATTTCCCTGTCCCCTCCACTTTCCCTATAATCCCTATGCTCCCTTATTTTCTCCATGTCCTCTCCATGCTCCCCCGTGGCATTGCAATAGCTACCCACCCAACATCCACTCTGGACCGATCTCAGAGGACACGTTTATGAAATGGGATTGAAAAAATAATTAAGGCTGCGATTCTCCCGAATGAAATTTAAGTGCTGCCGCCAGGGGGAGAATCAGTGCATTTCCAACTGGTACTGGTAACGCTACTGAGGTGGGATTCAACAACTTTAAAACAGAAACAAATGCTCCCCCCGTGAATCACGATGGAGCAAACACGCCAGATGTGTGAGCCTCATTAATGGGCAATCAGCTGTCCAGCTGACATTCAGGAACGCTTCCTGCTTTTCCTTCTCTTAGGTTAACTGAAGGAAGAATAACCCAGGCTCACATTAATGCAGGAAGCATTTCATGTTAAATCTTTTATGAGACCAATCTTTCTGAGTTATAACCGTGGATTTACCTCTGACAGCTTCTACTGCAGCAAAAACCCAGAAAAAAATCACTGAAGCCAGTAACTGAACTACTCCCCAAAAATGTAGTTCATCACAAAACCAATTAGATGTTCCACGCAGTGTCCATTTGAAATATCTAATGTAACTGAACCAAACCTGTAGTTTTCTCCATGACAACTGTGTCTCAATGGTTCTATCTTTCACACATATCCATGATAATAGAATGAGGTTTAATTCTAAAATTGTATCTAGTGCAGGAGCATTAAGGTGGCACAGTACACTGGGGTTTGAGCTTGTAAACAATAAGGCAGAGAGATATAGATTAGCACATATAGAGCCTCGCGAGTTTCCAATTTTATCTAATCATTGGAAGGTATCTACTCCCCACAGAGGGAGGGAGAGTTAGCCCAGTAGCAGCCCTTACACAACTCATGGTGACCAACTGCCTACAATCTCACTCATAGATGCTGAAAATGATGAGAAAACCCATCATAAAAGGACTTGCATTCTGGCATAGCAGCTTATCATGTTCCAGAGTACCAATGGATCACATTGAAATATTGTTCACAGCTCTTAAGAAGGTGCACATTGTTGAGGAGAAAGCAAAATCACTTAGAAAGAGACGTGTGTTTTAATTCATAGTCTTCATATGTAGGATCTGACATATTTGTTAAGTGTGGTATTGTCATAACTCTAAGGTCAATCTCAAAGCCAAAGGAGCCACAACAAAATTCAGACTTGGGAAGCTTCCAGGAGCCGATGAAACATCAAATGAGCCAATGTTCAAATTGACAAGATTCTGCACCATCATCTCTATGTCAATGGCAAATTTATTTTGATGTCTTATTTAACTAATATGAATGGTCCTTCTGAGGGTCTCATTGGATGAAGTGAGGAGATTGGCTAAGGATTTATAGAAAATAATAGCAGAGGAGGCGGCCATTCAGCCCATCAGATGTCTGCCGGCTGAAAGAGATTCATTTTTCAGCCCTTGGCAGTAGCCCCGCAGATCATGCTACCTATAATGGATAATCATGCACTGCATGTTTTAGAAGCTTTCTGCCTCTACTGCCACCAGTTTAACAATAAGGTGTTTACCATTTAAGATGGAAATGAGGCAAAATTTATTTTCTCAGAGGGTCATTAGCCTTTGGGAATTCTCTCCCAGTGAGAGTAGTGGAGGCTGGGTCATTGAACATATTCAAGGATGAGTTAGACAGATTTTTGATTGAGAAGGCAGTTAAAGGTTCTGGGGAATAGGCAGGGGAATGGGATTAAAGCCACAATCAGATTAGCCATGATCTTATTGAATGGTGGCACAAGCTTGATGATCTGAATTGCCTACACCTATTTCTATTTCTTATGAACCTCAAAACATTTTGGGTGGGATTTTACGACCTCACTCGTCCCAAAACTCTAAAATCCCGCCCCCGAGGTCAACAGACCTTTCCATGGTTCACCCCTCGACTGCTCCGATTCCCGTGGCAGGCGGCACAGTAAAATTCCAGCATTCTCAGAAAACGGATTGAAGTATCAGTGGTTTCAACATAAATTTAGTCTTGCTCTATATTTTAATTCAGTGTTCGTATGCGCTGACATAGATTACGGTACAGTGCTTTTACAACAACTCGGGAGATCAGGGTATATGACAGGAATCCTACATTATCTATTTTATGAAATTTCTATTCCATTTCTGTTTCTATTCCATTTCTATTTCTATTCTATGAAATTATTTCCAGTGTGAAGGGTAAGCTGTTAGCTCTAAGGCATGGTGCATCTTGTTTATTGCGTGTAAAGAATACATTTCAGTTCATAGAACATGCAGCCCAGTCCATGGAAACTGCCTTTTGTGATGAGCATGAATAAAGTGTTTTGGGTCAAGCCCAAATTGTAATATTTCACTCACCTCCTCACCCAGTAACATTCCCCTTTCAACAGAATAACCTGAGGCACATCATGAATAGTCCGAACATGAGTCCTGATAGTCTTCAGAAATGTTGCATGTCTCTGTGATTATCAACCATTGGCTGCCGCTTGTCTGTCACGGAGGGTAAAACCGCATTCATGTGAAAAGGAGGTCACAATTTAGTTATTAATAGAAGTACGGATGGTGAGATTTATTTTTGTTTGGAATCTCACAGAGTTTCCCTGTAGTAAACATGCTTACATTTTCCGAGTCTGAGTGATGATTGAAATTCAGCCTGCATCCTGCAAATCAAAAGATGTGTGCGTTCGGTGGATTGGCCATGCTAAATTGCCCCTTAGTATCAGGGGGGCTAGCTAGGGTAAATGCATGGGGTCTTGGGGATAGGGCCTGGGTGGGATCGTGATTGGTGCAGACTCGATGGGCCAAAAGGCCTCCTTCTGCACTGTAGGATTCTATGATCCTAATAAACGATGACAAACAGAAATTAATGTTCTAAAAATATAAACGATGTCGTCGCAATTTCTTAACTTATTCTTATTTTCAGTGTGGCATCAAATACTGGAAACATCATGCTATTATTCTATTGTGTACTGCATCCATTGTGTTTGAAAGCTTTCTGCTCGGTAATGTGCTTTTTATTTGTACCCAGGTTACTACGCATACTGGTCATCAGTAATCCCTGTTATCATCCACGGGGACACAGACATTCTTGAAGATATAGTTCACAATCACTTAAAAAAGTTGAGCTTCATGAGCAGTCCAAGAAGCAGGTAAGTTTTCTTGTACATTTGTGACTGAAATCTAACTGTAAAATTTGAATCGTCTGATGCAAACATGGCAAACACCCCTTGGCCTGATAACAAGCTTTGTCGCTTGGAACCTCAAAATGTTGAAAATATCCCAAAGGTTTTTTTAGGGAGGAGAAACGAGTCAGGATTGAGGGAGGAAAGCTGAGCGAAAACTCGACTGAAAGAATGGCTCTCAAAGTGCCAGGATGTGTCCACAGGAACCACCAGCACTAACCCCAGCAGAGTGTGGTGGCTAAGGGAGAAAGTTCAATCCGTTCAGTAACCTGTAACAGTATCTGTGTCACTACCCCAACAATCGATGGCTGCTGCAAAATGAGGTGGCTTGTTTTGTCTGGGAGGGGCTGTGGGGAGGGATGGGTGTGGATGTGGGCATTGACTGGTGGTTCCCAGTCTGGGAAAACACGGCCTCATCTAGAGTGGCTGGGACTTCAAATTGTTTCTAAGAAGTTTAAAATCTGGAGGTTCAGGCCATATTTCAGGCTTAGAGCCCTAGATGAGCACCATATATGTTAGCTCAAAGCAAAACAATGCTACAAGCATTGCGTACACTGATCAGTAATGTGTTCCTAGGCCACGGATAGCAATTTGTGAATTATGAATCCCCTGCACCCCCCTCCCGCCCATTCTAACATGTTAGGCTTGTCGCACTGGCTGGACATTTCCCTGGAGGTTATTCCTGAAGAGAACGGGATAATTATCTGAAGAGAGAAGATTTGCTGGGCTATGAGGAAAAGGTGGGGGTACTGAGACTAGGCAGGTTGCTCTTGCAAAGAACCCGGCACAGACCTGATAGGCTGAATGACCTCCTTCTCTGCTCTAACCATTCCTTGATTCTATTGTTTCATCACCTCTGACCTTCAGTTGCCTTGGGCATGTCCCCATCATTGGTCATCCCACACATCGCTCCTCACAGGGCAATACCTCGAGGGATATTGACAGGATGAATGCGGAGGGGATGTTTCCACCTGTCAGAGAATCTAGAACAAGGGGTCACTGTTTAAAAATAAGACTAACACTCAACATATTCACATCCTGACTTAACTTCCAGCCCTTCAACCAAACTCTTGTCAGATTTATGACAGGACCACACCCAGGTGTTGTGAATCTTGATCCCAATATGTTTTGAACAGGCTTTTGAAGGCAATATGGAAGATAATGGATGATGAGGGTTTTAGTAAGGGCTGATGCCTGTGCTGCCAAAGGCAAAATGGGTTTGGGGATTTTCAGTAGCAAGTCCCCTGAATTCCCAATTGCGAGTTGTGGGAAGGTTCAGGAATGAACACCATTCCTTCATCCCAGGCCCACAAAATTACCTAGGTTTAAGCCTTGGTCCTTTTTGGCATCTATCTTGATAGCAGGGATTATGCTTCTTACTAATATGCACTTCAACCTCTTGACTGAGGCAGGATCTTGCACTCAAGGAGGGTTAAACTGGCTTTGCAGTTCAAGGGCCCATCATGGTTCCTTGGAGACTCTTTCGTGCCTGGAGTTAAGGGCTAAAGTTGCATCTAATTGTTTGAGCATCTGTTTCTGGGTCAGATTTGTTCCCTTGAGTTTGACTGCAGGCATAAATTGTTTGTGAGCTGGATCCCATGAATCCTTTATTACCTGTAGAAGTGATGTATAATTTTTGTTTTTAATTCATTTGTGGGACAAGGGCATCGCTGGCTGGCCAGCATTTATTGCCCATCCCTAATTACTCTTGAGAAGGTGGTAGTGAGCTGCCTTCTTGAATCGCTGCAGTTCACATGCTGTGGGTTGACCCACAATGCCGTTAGGAAGGGAATTCCAAGATTTTGACCCCAGTGACTGCAAAGGAACCGCAATATATTTCCAAGTCAGAATGGTGAGTGGCTTGGAGGGGAACTTGTAGGTGGTAGTGTTCCCATGTATCTGTTGCCCTTGTCTTTCTATATGGAAGTGGTCATGGGTTTGGAAGCTGCTGTCTAAGGATCTTTGGTGAATTGCTGCGGTGCATCTTGTAGATAGTACACACTGCTGCTACTGAGCATCAGTGGTGGAGGGAGTGGATATTTGTGGATGCGGTGTCAATCAAATGGGCTGCTTTGTCCTGGATGGTGTCAAGCTTCCTGAGTGTTCTTGGAACTGCACCCATCCAGGCAAGTGGGGAGTATTCCATCACACTCCTGATTTGTTCCTTGTAGATGGTGGATAGGCTTTGGGGATTCAGGAGGTGAGTTATTCGCTGCAGTATTCCGAACCTCTGACCTGCACTTGTAGCCACAGTGTTTATGTGGTGAGTCCAATTGAGTTTCTGGTCAATAGTAACCCCAAGGATGTTGACAGTAGGGGATCCAGTGATTGTAACACTATTGCATGTCAAAGGATGGTAGTTAGATTGTCTATTATTGGTGATGGTTATTGCCTGGCATTTGTGTGGCATGAATGTTACTTGTAACTTGTTAGCCTGGATATTGTTCAGATTTTGTTGCATTTGAACATGGACTGCTTCAGTATCTGAGGAGTCGTGAATTGTGCTGAACATTGTGCAATCATTGGCAAATATCTCCACTTCTGACCATATGATGGAGAGAAGGTTATTAAGAAGCAGCTGAAGATTGTTGGGCCGAGGACATTACCCTGAGGGACTCGTGCAGCAATGTCCTGGAGCCGAGATAACTGACCCCCCCCCCTCCCCCTCCCCCTCACACCCACAACCATCTTCCTCTGCGCCAAGTATGACTCCAATCAGTGGAGAGTTTGCCCTCTGATACCCATTGATTCCAGTTTTGCTTGATTCCACACTCAGTTGAATACGGCCTTGACGTCAAGAGCTGTCACTCTCATCTCACCTCTAGAATTCAGCTCTTTTGCCCAGGTTTGAACCAAGGCTGTAACAAGGTCAGGAACTGAGTGACTCTGGGTTGGGAGCTGAGTGTTCACAAGCTGACGCTTATTCTACTTGTATTGAACTTGCATCTAAATGTTGCAGTTAAATTGTCTGTGGGATTTGAACCAATTTTGTTTTTATTTGGTTAGGCTGTGACTGTTTCCTGGTAATGTGATGGTGGATGAATTGTGGTTACTTTTAGAATTCGTTTCACATTAAACGTTATGAGGCCTTTTGAATTTGTATTTTTTTGTGTTATATCACTTAGATACCACAATATAATGTAAGTATATTGAAGATTAGATCTAGACTGCTAGACATATTATAACTCCAGCTTTTGTATAAAATGGAACCAGGCAACTATTCTAATTGCAACTTCTCCATTTTTTGCAGGTGCATTAACGGTAGCACTTTGCTGCATACTGCTGCTTACTTTGGGAAAACAAATACTGTTGAAGTAAGGTATTATTTATTATTACTAACATCAGAATCAAGAATGTGTTTTTCATTTATACAATTTTAATTTGGATGTTTCCTGTGATTTATGTTGGGGGCTAAATGGACCAATTTTAAAAGGGTAAATATCAACAAAATGATCAGGAATGCAGGTTTTCTATAATGATCTGCTGCAGAGAAATTTGTTTATAACATTCCAGTTTCCAACCACAACATTCAGGGTATTTTTCTTTTCATCACCCTAGCAGACCCTCCACGATGCTGCAAATAATATGTTGGACAGTGCAGTAGTTTATAACGGCCAGAGGGTTATGCCTTGCAATTATGGCACCGTCTATGTCTTTAAGGCCATCGTATCTGACTGTTGTTACATAAATAAACCTCCCCAAGTCTTTCAGAGTTTGATTATTTAGAGAAGGAACGATGCAGATTAAAAAATGTGCGATTCAGGCTAAAGATTAGAGCCACCTAGGGTTAACTGGCTTTCTCCCTCTTTTTAGAAAAAATGTTCTGCATCTGTAGCAAGCTAATTATGTCACAGCGGGATGCACACTAAATACAGATTCTTATAGATAAATGGATATTTTAAAAATATTTTTGCCTATATATTTTGCCTTTGATGGATTCTTGACTTTTATCTTCAAATGTTATCCTCCTTTGCTGATATTTTTGGCTGTGGTTCAATTGGCACCAGAATCACTCTGATACCTTGTCCAAGATTCAGGTATGAAACTAAACTAGGATCAAGAACAGGCAATTTAAGCCTGTGGAGAATCACAGCCAATCCATATCCAGTCCTCATCCAACACCCGCAGATGCACACTTCCCAGCATATGTCACTGGCTAGCAATTAGACGCAGGGAATCTAGCTAATTGCTTTCCCCTTCCTAATCCGGATGCACTGAGATCAATTAAAGCATTCCTGCCTTGAAAGAGATCAACTGATGAAGCACAGACATTCGTTTAAGTCTTTATGCTTAGTAATGGATGAGGTGGAGGCTTTACCCAGCAGGCTGTTCAGAACTGTTTGAAATGCATGGGAACAGTCATCTTTTCAGGAAGCAGTTATGGATAGTTTTCATGTTTCAGATCCATTGTACCTACAAATGCATAGCCCTGAACTACTTTTTGCTTGTTCCATATCATTTTACTGCTCATTATTATACAGCAGAAGCCCCTTAATGGTGAGCAAATGCTTTATCCACTTCTTTTAAGAGTGAATGGGGAATGAATTAGTGCCCGAGGAAACATTCCTATTAAAAACATGCCTTTACAAAGACCCTTGCTTGGATTTCATTGTGTAGGGGAATTCATGTTAGAATGGAAAAAGATACAGAACAGCCTCCTGTGAGCTGGCTGTTAGGAATGGTGGGGGAGGGGTGAGAAAGTGAGGGTGTAGTGAAGCCCCCACCTCCAATTGCTAAGATGTTGCTGACTACTTGCAATGCCGGTCCACCTGCTCCACTGGGAAGGAAATCTTATTCCAGGTGATTGCAGATGTCAGTAGTGACTGACTATGAGAGTCTGAGCCCTCTGAGATGTTGGTGCTCAGATGTGTCAATGGAACTGATTCCCTGCCAGTAAAGCCTGTGTCGGGTGTTTCAGTGTCTTTTAACTGGATCTGGGTGCCCATCTCCTCTGCCCTGTGGAGGGCCTGAGGCTAAGGCGAAGGCAGCTGGTGTGGTGTCTGTTCTTGATCCTCACCAAAGGTGCAAGGAAGAGCTGCATAAGCTGCTCCCATGTCGTGCTTGAGGTTGGCAGAAAGGAAGTACAGCTGATGGTGAGTGGAGTGTTAAGACAGGATCATGTGCCTGCCAAGAAGTTAGTGATCACCTGTTGCAGTGTCATCTCAACATGTCAGAAAATGTCAACATGTTACAGCAGTACCACAGCCAGAAAGGGGACAAGCATCTGTCAGAGAGCAAAAGGACAGGTGGACCAAAGGGGCAGTGAGAATAAATTCGAGGGAGGTCTGGGTGAGGCCCAAATTGAATCAGTAACCGAAAATAAGCAAAATACCTTGGATGTTGGAATATTGTTCTTAAGGCTGCAACATCTTTGCTGCAATCTCTCCCAGCTACTGTATAACATCCAATACCTTTTCCCTCTCTTTAGTTCTGATGGAGGGTCAAACGGACTCGAAACGTTAGCTTGGTTTTCTCTCTCCCGACAGATGCTGCCAGACCTGCTGAGTTTTTTTCCAGCATTCTTGTTCTAGAACTCATACTGTCCAGGTAGCAAACATGGAAATTTTAGAGAAATTGGACACCATATTCACCCACTTAAATGTGGAACAAGAAAGTGACCTGGCAGGGCTGCTCACCATATTTAACAGCATCTGTAGAGATGAGCCTGGCTGCATGTTAGCTTTATTTGATGTGGATATGGGAGCGACTCTTTCCATGGAACAGAATCCCTACCCTTTAGGTCCAGGGAAACTGACCCAGGTTAGGGACGAAATCAGATATATGCTGGAGCATGAACTAATTGAGCCTAGTAACAGCAGCTGGAGTTCCCCAGCTGTGTTCATGCCTAACCCATAATGCTCTGCATGGATTATGGAAACATTGGATCGGTAACCAAAGCCAGCTCCTATTCTATCTCCCGCCTGGAAGGTTGCATAGATAGAGTAGGTAACACAGTCTACATCTCAAAGATTGACTTATTAAATGGATATTGGCAAGTACCTTTAAGGAGAAGGCTTTGTACATAGCAAGTTCCCCTACTCAAAAGTGAGAAAAACTCATCACTTAATTTGTTGGTTGAGGTCTAAATGCCATTCAGCAGCAGCAGTTGAATATTCACATGTACGTAAACAGGTACATGGAGTTCAGTTTAATGTCTCATCTCAAAGACACTGTGGTGAACCATTGTTGGTTCCCACCAGCTGGTGCTGAGCCAGGATCTGGCCAGTACTATGAGTCGGTATATATGTTACTGTTGGGGTTAGGGTTGGGCTGTTCTACCTGTAATATAGTTCTTATGGTACATCCCAGTCGGGCTCCGCCTCCTGGGAGAGGTATAAAGGTCACTGCTCTGTCTGGGACCCTTTAGTCTGGGATCGTGTATTATATATGGTAGCTCTATTGTTGTAGTCAATAAAAGCCTTTATTTCCCTGAGTACCTCTAGCCTCGTGAGTTATATCGCGCATCAGACACCATTCCTAAGCATATAACATTCTCAGTATTGTATTGAAGTAAGAGTCGAGATTAGCATTTGAGTATTGAGGAAGCAGCTGAGTTAAGCCTACCCTGAGAAATTCCTGCAGTGATCTCCTGGGCTGATTGGCCTCAAATAACCACAACCATCTACTTTGTGGTGGATATGACTCAATTAGTGGTGTACAATTCCCATTGATTTCAATTTTGCTAAGGCTCTTTATTGGCACACAAATGCTGCCCTCATGTCAATGGCAGTCACTCTCACCTCACCTCTTGAATTCAACTTTTGTGTCCATGTTTGGACCAAGGTAGTAATGCAGTCTAGAGTGAGAGATTGGAGAGCTTGTCTCAAGCAAGAGGGACATGATGTCGCAGGCCTTTGCAATGATGCCTTTGTCCAATAAAAGTGTGGCAACTTACATGGAGTATCAAAGACGACAATCAGATAAGTGTGTGCAGCTCTCACAAATATATACTAGGAATACCATTTAAATATAAGATTTATGAAACCCTACCCTTATGCATCGGCGCACTGATTTTCAGCAAAGTGCTCTCCAGCTCACTGCTATCTGAGAGGTACAGGTGTGCCATGAGAGGGATAATGGTCAAATGGGACATAGAAGTAAGGCCTCAGCTCAAAATGCTTCCCCTTCTCAACCATTTTCCCCACCCTCACTACTCCTCATGCTACATTATGTCCTGATGCCTCCAAGTCTTCACCCTGCACAGTTATATTTAAGAACCGATTTGATTGACCAGGGAATCCAGGGTTAAGGGGGAAGTCAAGAAAGTCGTTAAGGTCATATCAGATCAGCAATGGTCTTATTGACTGATGGAGCAGGCTTGATGAACTGAGTGGTCTCCTCCTTGCTCTTAATCCTTATGGTCCTATAATTTGTAAGCAAAATCAAAGCATTTAAATCTCATTTCATTTTGCTGTGTGTCTTCTCTTGCAAAATTGAGAAGGTAGATGTGAGTGTGCTATATATTGGTATTCGGAAATAAAATTTCCTTCACTTTTTGTTCAGACTTATTCAAAAATGAGAAAGCAAGAAATGGGAAAAGAAAATATTCCCAATTGTATTGAGTATCAAGATCTTGATGGTGGAAGATTCAATGATGGCAATACCCTTGAAAGTCAAGAAGAGATGATTAGATTCTTTCTTGTTGGAGATGGTCAATACCTGGCACTTGCGTAGCATGAATATTGCTTGCCACTTATCAGCCCATAGCACATGGATGGATAACAATGAATTGTGAAACTCATGAATGTAATGTTATCATTTTGAGCTTCTTGGGACAAATTGAGCTTTAAAAAATGGGAACATTGATTTAGTTTTGGAGATTTAGGGGTAGGAATTCAACTCAGGCTTTGACACAAAACAGGCAGAATCTATTCTACGCAGTGCCTGATTTGGAATACTTTCTTTTGTTGGGCAAGGTATTGAATATAGAAGAAAGGATGTAATGATAGAACTGTACAAGATGTTGATTAGGCCACAGCTGTGTACAATCCTGCTGACCACAGTAAAGGAAGGACATAATTGCTCTGGAGAGAATGCAGAGGAGATTACAAGAATGTTGCCAGGGCTTGAAAATTGCAGCTGTATGGTGAGACTGGATTGGTTAGAGTTGTTTTCCTTGGAACTGAGGAGGCTAATGGGTGAACTAATTGAGCTGTACAAAATTAAAAGGCAGGTAGACAGGAAAGACTTGTTTTCCTCTCGCTGATTGGTCAATTATCAGACGAAATAGATTTAAGGTGAATGTTGGAAGGATTAAGACGGGACATGAGAAAAAACCTTTTCACCCAGAGCGTGGTGGTGGTCTGGAATTCATTGCCTGATTGGTGATTGAGACTGAAATGCTCAACTCATACCAGGGTCTGTATGTGAAGTACTAGGCAACATGGTGGCGCAGTGGTTAGCACTGCTGGCTCACTGCGCCAGGGACCCGGATTCAGTTCCCAGCTTGGGTCACTGACTGTGTGGAGTCTGCACGTTGTCTGTGTGGGTTCCCTTCAGGTGCTCCGGTTTCTTCCCACAGTCCAAAAGATGTGCTGGTTAGGTGCATTGGCCATGCTAAGTTCTCCCTCAGTGTACCCGAACAGGTGCTGGAACGTGGTGACAAGGGGATTTTCACAGTAACTTCATTGCACTGTTAATGTAAGCCTGCTTGTGACACTAATACTTAAACAACATGCAAGGCTACGGACCAGGTGTTGGAAAATGGGATTAAAGTGACCGATTAGTTTATTTCTGGCTGATGCAGACACACTGGGCTGAATGACCTCTGCACATAATTTTTCTATTGTTTAATGGTTCCTTATTAAGATTGGAATTAAATGTGAGAACTTTCATCACATGCAGCTTCCTCCAAGCTTGGCTGAGGCCAGGAGTCTTTGTCTCTCCAAACGGCTAGGGTGGATTGCGCTGTCCCTGGCTCCAAAACGCCCCTTCTCTCACCAACATAAAACCCATGGTACACAGAACATTTGACCATTTAACCTTTTCACCCGCACCCAACGCAACCTGATCTCCCATGCTTAAATTCCCTGTGGACATAAAAGATGGTAAGAAGTCTAACAACACCAGGTTAAAGTCCAACAGGTTTATTTGGTAGCAACCTGTTGGTAGTAACCTGTTGGACTTTAACCTGGGGTTGTTAGACTTCTTACTGTGTTTACCCCAGTCCAACGCCGGCATCTCCACATCATGGCATAAAAGATCCCATAGCACTATTTTGAAGAAAAGGATGTGGTATTCTGGCCAACATTTGTCCTTCAATCAACATCACTAAAACAGGTTACCTGATCATCATCACATTGCTGTTTGTTGGACTTACTGAAAGAAAAGAAATGCTGAGGGAACTTGATGGGGTAGATACTGGGAGGATGTTTCCACATGTGAGGGGGACTAGATCTAGGGGATATAGTTCAAGAACAAGCAGCCTCCCTTTTAAGATTGAGATAAGGAGAATTGTTTTTTCTGAGGGTTGTTGGCATGTGGAATTCTCTTCTTCAGAGAGCAGTGGTGGCTGCTCATTGAATTAACTGAAGGCAAAGTTAGACAGATTTTTCAGGGGCAGACAGGAAAGTGAAGCTGAGACAAGTAGTCCAGCCACTATCTTATTGAATGGTGGAGCAGGCTGGAAGGGCTGAATGGCCCACTCCTTGGGAGAAATTGAGCTTTTAAAAATGGAAAAAGTGGTATTAGTTTTGGAGATGTAGGGGTAGCAATTCGCCTCAGTTTAAAGTTTATTTATTAGTGTCACAAGAAGGCTTACATTAACACTGCAATGAAGTTACTGTGAAAATCTCCTAGTCGCCACACTCAGGCACCTGTTTGGGCACACTGAGGGAGAACTTAGCATGGCCAATACACCTAAGTAGCACATCTTTCGGACTGTGGGAAGAAATCGGAGCATCCGGAGGAAATCCACGCAGACATGGGGAGAACGTGCAGACTCTGCAGACAGTAACCCAAGCCAAGGATCGAACAAGGGTCCCTGGCGCTGTGAGGCAGCAGTGCCAACCACTCTGCCATCGTGCCTCAGATGGTGGCGCAGAACAGGCAGTATCAGATTGGCAATGCAGTACCTGATATTAATATTATTACCAGAAATAAAATTGAAAACTTTCATTCAATGCAGTTTCCTTCAGGCTCAGGTGAGGCCAGGCTGAATGGTCTGCCTACTCCTTCTCCTGAGTCGTATGCTCCTCTGAACTTTTCTGTGCAAAACTTTCCTACATTACAACTACTCTTTCAATTATGTACTTAATTGACACTAGGGCATTCTGAGGTTGTGAGCGGTGCTATGTAAATTTAAGTCTTTTTTTTGTGCTTTGAGGGTAAATGTCAGAGCAGATGAATGGAATTTCTTCAGTAAAAAGAACTCTTGAATTTTAAACGTAAAAATGAAATCACAGCAGGAAAAACAAGCATCAGTATCAAAAGCAAACAGTAATACTACAATATTAGCAAACAAAAGAACCAAAAATTGACCCAAATATGAAGTCTATAAAGAAGGAGGATGCACAGCTTTAAGTAGGTCAAATGTTTCATTCAGGTGGAACGCGTGCAAGAGAATACAATGGGCTTGCTGTGCAGAACACTAACATTATGTCATTACTGTGACAGGCTTGCTATGAGCCTTCAACACCCTAGTTCAGGCCTAATGTTAAACTTGGAGCACAGCATTTGAAATATAAATCAGGCACTGAGCCTGAAGTTATCGCTTGACTGCTTGCTTTTTCAATGCAATGTGCCTAAAATTGACGAGTTGAAGAATTTAAAGTACTAATCACACTTCCAGGATCTTTTGCAGTGGTTTAAAAGGCATTGTTACTCTGTCCACAAACCGGCCACACTCTCAGATCAGGTCAATCCCAATTTCAAATGTCAACTAATTGCACTCATTTGTGGGCCTCTTAAGAAGCTCTTAAAATTAAGCTTTTATTGGTGCAAGTGTGCCAATCCTTTCGAAAGCTTTTAAATCTACTTTTAAAATTTACTCAGACTATTGTCATTTTCAGTTACTTACAATTCGGTTACCCTACAAGTGACAGACAGGACAAACCCATTTTAAACTATGTATTGATAAAACTAGACCAGGAAACTACCTTAAAATATGTAAAGGAATATTTTGTAATGTACTTTTTAATATGCATTCGAAAATGTGGCTTGATTGCTCTGGTTCATGGGTGATTTCATTTCTCGAGATATGCAAATGTGTTTGGGTGGAGAACTGAGCAAAAACAAACCTTATGAAAACAATTTTGAATGCGATTTGCATTGTACCCAAAGAAGAAACACATGTCATGGCCTCTACATCCCCATTCCTCATGCTCACCCATCCAAGATTGTCCCATAATTTTCCATCCTGTGTGCTCAGGATTTTAAAAAAAATTGTATGGGGTCGCTGGTTTCGCCAGTATTTCTTGCCCATCCCTAATTGCCCTTGAGAAGGAAATGGTGAACCACCTTCTTGGATCACTGCAGTCCATATGGTGTAGGCACAGTGCAGTTAGGAAAGGAGTTCCACAATTTTGACCCAGCGGCAATGAAGGAATGGTAATTATAGTTCCAAGTCAGGATGGTGTGTAGCTTGGAGGGAAACTAGCAACTGTTGCCCATGTCCTTCCTGATGGTAGGGTTTTGAAAGTATTGTTAAAGGAGTCTTGGTGAGTTGCTTCAGTACATTTTGTTGATGGTACACACTGCTGCCACTGTGTATCGATGGTGGAGGACATCAATGTTGAAGATAGTGGATGGAGTGCCAGCCAAGCGGGTTGCTTTGTCTTGGATGTTGTCGAGCTTTTTGAGTATTGTTGGAGCTGCACTCATCCAGGCAAGTGGAGGGTATTCCATCACACTCCTGACTTATGCCTTATAGATGGTGAACAGACTTTGGGAGTCAGGAGATGAGTTATTTGCCACAGAATTCCCAGTCTCTAACCTGCTCTTGTAAGCACAGTATTTATATGACTGGTCCATTTTAGTTTCTGGTCAATGGTAACCTCCAAGGATGTTGATAATTGAATGTTAAGAGAAGATCGCTGGACAGTTGGATATATCTGTATAGCATTACATTTCAGTTCCAATGCCTAATTGCAGTAGTTTAATTAAAGGCAGTTTATATTATAAACCAGAAAACTGTATAGGTGCAGTTTTTGGTATAGGTTTCAATAATTGCAGGTCATCAAGTACCAAAGTAGGTTTGGAGAACCTATTTTTCAGGTATCAGTTTTTAGCTTGAAATAAACAGAATCATGTGTGAACTTGAATAACCTGTAATCATTTAACTATTGAACCACAATTGGCAATGGGTTTTCTTTAACCTTGCCCACATATCTGTATATATTGTTCGTTTTATTTCTTCAGTTACTTCTGCAATTGAACGTTGCTGTTAACCTGTTGGATTACAAAGGAGCAACACCATTGCATCGATCGAGAGATATAGAGACAATGCAGGTTAGTTTATTGAAATGAGAAACTTTTGAACTGGGACATTAGAAACTGGTGCTTATTTTCCTTAATTGATTTGAACTTAAGTTTAAATATACTGTTGCTCAAAAGGGTGATGTTCTGATTTTCTTCTTTCTAAATTCTTATTTTATTGCCCTGCATCCCAACCAAAGCTTGGACCTCGGGTACCAACCCCACAAGCTGCATCTCCGCCTGTATGTGCCCTAAATTCCAGAATTTCCTGTGTAAAACCTTTTGCCTCACTACCTTTCTCCCACTTCAGAAATGGGCAATCAAGGCATCTAAGTTTTTAGTTTGTTTGTAGCTCAATGGTTTTATAAGTACCACAGATTAAAATAAAACAATGGGTGATGGAGCTTTCATTCTAATGGACTGTTTTGAGCTGTTATTTTAACTCCTAATTAGATAAGAGTCCATATTTTGCTTTGTGCTTTGTCATTTCAGTTGCTGATCAACCACAGTGCTGATGTAAACTGGTCAGATATGGATGGAAATACACCATTGCATATACTGTGCTTTGGTGAAATTAACAAACCAGCTAGATTGGATTGTTTAAAACTTTTGGTAAGAACTCTGTGCTGTTTCAAAGTTGAAACGTTAATGGAACTCACACTAAAGCAGAGGTGCACTATATAACGAGTTAATCTGAGGAACCTTTTCAATCAAAATATATATGTACTAAAATGCATTCATGTTACCCGAGGCCCATTTTTATAATACAAACCCCACATTGAGGGTAAAAGCAAATCTAGCAAGAATCTGAAACATAAACAAAAAATGAGGTTGGTAGTGTTTTTGGGGCGGGGGGGGGGGGGGGGGGGGGCGGGCGGGAGGGGCTCCATTCAGCCCCTACTGCTCCACTCTTGCCCCTGCCACAGCAATATCAATTTCATTCTATGTCCAGTCTGATAAAGACTCATTCAGACTCGAAATGTTAGAAACATGGAACATAGAAACATAGAAAAACCACAGCACAAAACAGGCCCTTGGGCCCCACAAGTTGTGCCGAACATATCCCTACCTTTTAGGCCTACCTATAACCCTCCATCCTATTACGTCCCACGTACTCATCCAGGAGTCTCTTAAAAGTCCCTATTGAGTTTGCCTCCTCTACCACTGACGGCAGCCGATTTCACTCGCCCACCACCCTCTGTGTGAAAAACTTCCCCCTAACATTTCCCCTGTACCTACCCCCCAGCACCTTAAACCTGTGTCCTCTTGTAGCAGCCATTTCCACCCTGGGAAAAAGCCTCTGAGAGTCCACCCGATCTATGCCTCTCAACACCTTATATATCTCTATTATGTCCCCTCTCATCCTACGTCTCTCCAAGGAGAAAAACCGAGCTCCCTCAGCCTATCCTCATAAGGCATGCCACTCAATCCAGGCAACATCCTTGTAAGTCTCCTCTGCACCCTTTCAATCTTTTCCACATCCTTCCTGTAATGAGGTGACCAGAACTGAGCACAGTACTCCAAGTGGGGTCTGACGAGGGTCTTATATAGCTGCATCATTATCCCCGGACTCCTAAACTCAATCCCTCGATTGATAAAGGCCAGCACACCATACGCCTTCTTAACCACCTCCTCCACCTGCGGGGCCGATTTTAGAGTCCTATGGACCCGGACCCCAAGGTCCTTCTGATCCTCTACACTGCTAAGAGTCTTACCCTTGATATTATACTCCTTCATCCCATTTGACCTGCCAAAATGGGCCATTACGCATTTATCTGGGTTGAAGTCCATCTGCTCTGTCCTCTCTCCACAGATGTCCTCTCTCCACAGATGCTCTCAGAGCTGCTGAGATTTTCCAACGTTTTCTGTTTAGCACACCCCCCCCCCACCCCCACCCCCCCACCCCCTGTTAAGGAGTTGATCTCCATGTGAATCCTTTTATCTAACAAGTACATTTTTTGTGGGAAAAATGAGATTTACATATGGTATAGTGCAGAGTCATTTTAGTAAAATTGTCTATTACTATCTGACAGGAATGGAATAATGCAATAATGGGTGCAAAACCTGCACTAAATATCCTACCATTTACCTTTCTCTGGCATCTCGCATTAATGTTTTCAAATACATATTTGCAAGTTGATACATCATTAGTTAACAGGGGTGTCAGTTTAAAAAACCAGCTGCAGAGTACTCATCAGAAAAACTGTATAACTGGATCAGTCCAAATCAAAGCAAATGTTGGCTTTGTATCTGGCGCTACTCTGTTATTGTATCTTACTAAAATAGCTCTAGTCAAGATGCTGCCAGCAACTGTTACAAAACTAATTGCAATTAATTATTCCATGTACGTAGCTGTCTCATCAGGCTGCAATAGACAGATGGAACAATAAAGAGCTAATGCCAATCCATTGCGCTGCCATGCAAGGTAGAATTGATGTTATTCAACTTCTGCAGCAGTTTGACTCAGAGGAACAAATGATCACAAAATTGATGAAGGGAAGTGCTCCAAGTCTTCTCTACCTGTCGATGGCCAATAATCACATTGAATGTGCTAAATGGTAAGATTACATAATAACACTTATTTGTGTTTGTAATGAGTGTGAGGCAAACAGGTCATTTTCAGGGATTTATATTTGTACTGTTAAACTTTAGAAATAAGGATTAGGGGAGTGATTCCCCCAGCCCACTGTGCTGCTTTAGCAGCTCAGTGGGCCAGGAGACTCAAGCAGAGGCCATTTTGCTGGGAGCCACGGCCTCCACGAGTCTCCGGCCGCCGGATTACTGGCACTGTCTGTTCCGCGGCAGAAATCAGCGCGGAGCTGTATAAATTATTCAAATTAGAATTTGCATTTCATGAGCGGGTCTGGGACTGAAATCTCCAGGCCCGCTAGAGTCTCTTCCCCACCAGGAAACTCCAGCGGAGTTTACAATTGCTCCCCACTTGCGGGGAGCTGGCAGCCCAATGCCATTGGAGTGAAACAGTGAAGAATGGAGTAATGGTAAGAAAGCCAGTATAGGAAACTTACTGAACAGCTGGTTAAGGCAACTAGAGAAATAAAGATACGTTTCCAAGAAATCTGAAGTTGAAGGAACAGAAGAAACAGGGACTAGAACAGGGCACTGTAAAGTTAGCGAGTTGAAAAGGCATTGGAACATGAGAGGCCAGGATGATACTTGATATAGTTCTAAGGTTTGTGAGAACTTACTACAGTTTGTGAGATGTTATTTGAAAAAAATGTGGAAATTGATGGCTGGACCTCAATTCTTGCTGCGAAGGGAGTAAAGCAAAGGTTTACCAGGCTGATTTCTGGGATGGCAGATCTGTCGTATGAGGAGTGACTACGTTGGGTCAGATTATATTCACTGGAGTTTAGAAGAGTGAGAGGGGATCTCATAGAAACTTATAAAATTCTAACAAGGTTGGACAGGGAGATTCAGAAAGAATGTTCCCAATGGTGGGGGATTTCAGGACTCGGGGTCATAGTTTGAGAATAAGGGGTAAACCTTATAGAACTGAGGTGAGGAGAAATTTCTTCATCCAGAGGGTGATGAATGTGTGGAATTCACTACCACTGAATGTAGTTGAGGCCAAAGCGTCATCTGATTTCAAGAATAAATTAGATATTGCTCTTGGGGCTAAAAGAATCAATGGATATGGGAAGAAGGGGGGATCAGGATATTGAATTCAATGATCTGCCGTGATCAAGATGAATGGCGGAGCAGGCTCGAAGGGCCAAATGGCCTACTCCTGCTTCTAGTTTCTATGTTTACGTAAAAGCATTCAAAACAAAGGAAGCCTGAAAGGATAGTTAGAAAACCTGGAGCTGGATTCCTTGTTTAAAAAAATGGAGTGGAAGCTTTGTTTGAAAGGATAGTTAGAAAACCTGGGTACAGATTCTTAATGCAAACAGCTGGTTGTTTGAAAGAAAATTTTAAAGCATGTCTTGTTAGGAGTAGAGTTTTAAAACACTCAAGTGACAATCATTTGGGGGAATTATGAGAAGAAATCCACAGAGGATCGGTTGAGTGGCATCATCCAGAATAGAGCGCTGACTTTGAAAATGGCCCTAAGAGGGGAGAAAAGGAGTATTGTATTATAACAAACTCTCCATGAGTGATAAATGATTTTTTTATTGTTGGTAAAAAGTAACTAGAACAAAGAACAAAGAACAATACAGCACAGGAACAGGCCCTTCGGCCCTCCAAGCCCGCGCCGCTCCCTGGTCCAAACTAGACCATTCTTTTGTATCCCTCCATTCCCACTCCGTTCATGTGGTTATCTAGATAAGTCTTAAACGTTCCCAGTGTGTCCGCCTCCACCACCTTGCCCGGCAGCGCATTCCAGGCCCCCACCACCCTCTGTGTAAAATACGTCCTTCTGATATCCGTGTTAAACCTCCCCCCCCCCCCTCACCTTGAACCTATGACCCCTCGTGAACGTCACCACCGACCTGGGGAAAAGCTTCCCACCATTCACCCTATCTATGCCTTTCATAATTATATACACCTCTATTAGGTCACCCCTCATCCTCCGTCTTTCCAGTGAGAACAACCCCAGTTTACCCAATCTCTCCTCATAACTAAGCCCCTCCATACCAGGCAACATCCTGGTAAACCTCCTCTGCACCCTCTCTAAAGCCTCCACGTCCTTCCGGTAGTGTGGCGACCAGAACTGGGCGCAGTATTCCAAATGAGGCCGAACCAACGTTCTATACAACTGCAACATCAGACCCCAACTTTTATACTCTATGCCCCGTCCTATAAAGGCAAGCATGCCATATGCCTTCTTCACTACCTTCTCCACCTGAGACGTCACCTTGAATCCTGTGATTCAATTCCTCCATGTTTTCTGAAAAAAGTTACATCTTTTGAGTGAGGGTTGCATTCTGGAACCTTCCTGCCCAGTCGTAACACCAACCAAAGATTTTTGAAAACTTGTTCCTTTCTTCAACTGATTGCATTGAACTACTTTTAGGACTGCTGGAATCACTGCCTGGTGTTACTGCTCACTTAAGTTTATGAGGCCAATTGTGGAATTACCTCCTGAAATCACTTTGCAACCATGGAGAGGCTCTAATTATAAATAAGGAAAATATTAATTATACCTGTTACAGCAGAAATGTTTTTTTTGCACTTGCTGTCCATCAAAGAACTTTTCTACTGTAATTTTCAATGGAAAAAATCCTGGCTTTAAACAAAACTGTCCCATTTATCCAGTTATTCTCACTGAGCATCACATAATGCCCTGAGTGGGTGAAGAAATATTCCTTTTAAGGAAATGTTTCAATGAATATTTTGTACTGTGGGACCTCAGATGTCAGGCAGTCTCTAATCATTCTCTTCAATTTCTTCCTGTCTCCGAAAAACCCAATGCAAGTATTGTTCTTCACTTGTCAAACTGTCCCTGTTGTTACGCACAGCCGATGGTAAGTGCCAGGCTGCCCACGTTCCAAAAGTAAACTTGAATCAGCTGCCAGAATGATTTTGTAATTTGTGCATTAGGAGGAGTTTTCTGAAGTCAAGATGAGTAACTCTCTGACCATTTGTGATGATTTTATGTATTAAAGTTAAATATTTATTAGAATAAAGAAAACAACACTTAACTCAGGAATACCTTTACACAGTTAACAGTACTTTTCAAACATTTCTTAAAGATTTTGGCTTAAATGAGCTCAGCACTATACCCCCTTTTAATGGCAACTGTCCTTATAGATTTTCTAATCTATAAATTTCCAGTAATGTCATCACATAATGCCCTGTTGCTCTCACTGTGCTCTCTGACGGTGGCAGCAAACTGCTGTTCACAGGTCTGGCTTCAATACACATTGTGTTGTTCAAGATCGCACAGCATCCACTCTAAAACAGTCTTCAATTTTCCTTAAATCTGTTTTTTTTTCCTTTTGATTTATCTTGCACTCTACTGTTTCCACAATCCTTTAGAAGTTCTTTTTCCCAGAATCACGTTTTTACATTGTGACTAGTATATTTTAAAAGTAAATTTATATTATTTTGGTTCATCTATTTACAATCTTCCAATTATATATGTTCCTTTTGAAATACAACAGCGAACTTTAAACCACTTATTTCATTTGCCTTATGTAAATTCCTATTCATGTTCTCCTGGTTCACCTGGTTCTCTGTTCAAATCATTTGCCTTCACACCTCTTTTTATTGATATTTGACCATTGCAGTTTATCTGTCTCCAATTCAAATACACCAGTCGTATCAAGCTTGTTTCCTAGTATGTGATATGACATTGATATTGCGAAAAATAAACATTAAAGCTCTCTTTTTCCCTCACACTGTTATGTGTAGGATAACCTGTCAACTTAGGAGAATTGGAGAGATGTCTATAAAAGACAAAAGCAAATTACTGCAGATGCTGAAATCTGAAACCGAAAGAGAAAATGCTGGAAAATCTCAGCAGGTCTGATAGCATCTGTAAGGAGAGAAAAGAGTTGACATTTCGAGTCCAGATGACCCTTTGGACAAAGGGTCATCTGGACTCAAAACGTCTCTCCTTACAGATGCTGCCAGGCCTGCTGAGATTTTCCAGCATTTTCTCTTTTGGAGAGATGTCCATCCTTTCATTGTCTTTTTCATGTGGGAGGAATCCATCTCTCCTTTCACCTGAAATATCTCTAAAAGTGACTGTCTTAATCTCTTTCTTTATTGCTTTATCGGAGATGGTTTGCTCTGGTGCATCATTAGAAAAGATTTTGCGCATTGTTTGCACCAAATCATGCTTTCAGTTTGTTGATCTGAAATGTTGGGCATCATTTAATGCAGCTTGAAAATGTTAGAATCATGGTGGTGTCATATAGAATTGGGTGAGAGGCAGAGTGTGGAAGATCCAATGGGTGAGAGGCAGAGTGTGGAAGATCCAATGTCAGGTGTTGTAGGAGGAATCATGTGAGCAGTGGGAATACGGCAAGATGGCAAAGCCATATGCAAGCGGTGGGAAACCAATTAAGACAATTGAAAAGGCACTTTTATGTTATTTGTGTATCTCTGATGCCTCCTGAATTTAATCCTTAGCAAAGGGCGATCACAAGTTGATGGCTACCTGTACACCATGAGTGATTCAGCATGTGGATCATTAATTGACATGGCTGCTGTAAGATCATGGTCAGGCGGCTGCTTCAGCTGCTGATGGCATTGCTACCTATTTCTGAACCCCCATCAGCACCTGCATTGCTGTCATTAAATTACGCCCACTAGTTTCAAAAGTATCTTCACTTTGTTCAGAAGATTTGATGGTCTTCATTCATTTTAATACTACATTCTCTATCTTGTCACCTAAGGGCACCAGATGTTTCATCTCCAACTCATTTGATAGAAAAAATGCAATTCAGATATAGGGATTAGTTGTAACATAGGGGCCAAATTAAAACATGAACTTGGTGCAGCGCAAGCTACACATGCCTAATGAGGTAGTGTAGCAGAGCCATGGGACATCTTGTCAAATTTTGATTTCATTCACATAAACCAGGATGCATTTTAGACTTAGATTTGACAAAAAATGTTCAACATCACCCCAGACAAAGAAGTCTGCTTCATTGGCACCTGATCCATTAGCCTAAACATTCCCATCTCTCAAGATAGTGATACCTTGATTGTGTAGAAGGTGAAGTCGCATGGGATCAGGGGTGAGCTGGCAAGGTGGATACAAAACTGGCTCGGTGAAAGAAGACAGAGGGTAGCAGTGGAAGGGTGCGTTTCTGAATGGAGGGCTGTGACAAGTGGCGTTCCTTAGGAATCACTGCTGGGACTTTTGCTGTTTGTTATACAAATGATTTGGAGAAAAATGTAACTGGTTTGATTAGTGAGTTTGCGGACAACACAAAGGTTGGTGGATTTGCGGATAGCAATGAGGACCATCAGAGGATACAGCAGAATATAGATCAGTTGGAGACTTGGACGGAGAGATGGCAGATGGAGTTTAATCCAGAAAAATGTGAGGTAATGCATTTTAGAAGGTCTAATACAGATAGGAAATATACAGTAAATGGCAGAACCCTTAAGAGTATTGATAGGCAAAGGGATCTGGATGTACAGGTACACAGGTCACTGAAAGTGGCAATGTAGGTGGAGAAGGTGGTCAAGAAGGCATCCGGCATGCTTGCCTTCATCAGCCAGGGCATTGAGTTTAAAAATTGGCAAGTCATGTTGCAGCTTTATAGAACCTTAGTTAGGCCACATTTGGAATGTCGTGTTCAATTCTGGTTGCCACACTACCTGAAGGATGTGGAGACTTTGGAGAGAGTACAGAAAACATTTACCAGGATGTTGCCTGGTATGGAGGGCATTAGCTATGAGGAGAGGTTGGAGAAATTTAGTTTGTTCTCACTTGGAATGATGGAGGTTGAGGGGCGACCTGATAGAAGTCTACAAGATTACAAGATTTTAAATTCATCAGGTTAATGAAAAATGATTTTGATTTCTTTATTGTTTAGTAAAAATGAAGCTTACTTATCAGTATCAAAGTGTGAAACAGGGCTGGCTTCTAAGTTTAATTGAAGTACTCTTGAACCTTACTTATACAGTTTGCATTTACAGGGAGTAATATTCAACACAAACATTCCAATGTGAGCAAAATGGAAATGGACAGAGTGGATAGCCAGAAGCTTTTTCCCAGGGTGGAAGAGTCAATTACTAGGAGGCAAAGGTTTAAGGTGCAAGGGGCAAGGTTTAAAGGAGATGTACGAGGCAGATTTTTTACACAGAGAGTGGTGGGTGCCTGGAACTTGTTGCCGGGGGAGATAGTGGAAGCGGATACAGTAGTGACTTTTAAGGGGCGTCTTGACAAATACATGAATAGGATGGGAATAGAGGGATATGGTCTCCGGAAGGGTAGGGGGTTTTAGCATGGTCGGTGCAGGGTTGGAGGGCTGAAGGGCCTGTTCCTGTGCTGTAATTTTCTTTGTTCTTTGCAAGTTGTACTATCTACAGGATGTACTACAGCAACTCCCGCACATGGGAAGGTCCTCCCACCCAGAAGGACAAGGGTACCAGATGCATGAGAATGCCAGTACCTCCAGTTCCTTTGCAAAATGTCCTCATTTGGACATTTATCATTGTTTTTCATTTCTGAAATTCCCGGAGCACTTCCTGTGAATTGATTTTTACAAATCTGAATCAGGTTTTGTTTAAATGACATCAAAAATTAATTTTGCTTCAGGGATTATTTTGCATCACCTACAATAAAAATAACAGGAGAGTTTGCATCAAAGAGTGGTTAATTAACTTCGTAATCACATAATGAATGCTTATATTTAAGGTGGAAAAAAGGGAAGAAGCATCAATGGCATGATATTCAAAATTAGTACATTTCTAGTTTCCATTAACATTTTCATTCTTTAATTGTGGTTTGGTTTAATTTACAGGCTTGGTGCAAGAGGCTTTGATTTCAAAGCTGAGGAGCAGGAAGAACTGATGTTTGGATTGTTGCATGATGAAATAAAAGTGTATGTCACCCACTATCAGTTTCTGACTATCATAAGTTTGCACCTGAAATGATTGGTCTGATGCAGAAATGTAATAGATGTTTTAAAAACACTTGTTTTGGTACAGGCCACAAAAAGCTCAGAGTCTGGAATTTCTTATAAAGAAAGGAATCAATATTAATGCAGTTGATAAACATAGTAATAGGTAAGAAAAATTAAATGTTCCATTTATTTTTTTAGACAAACAGAAGCACGTGTTAACTTTTGAGTCATTGTGAAAAATTTCAGTTTAATGTGCCCTATATTTCAAATGCTAAGATTTTAAATCCAAATGTTTGCAATGAAGGAAAAAAAACACAGGGAAGTCCTCTAGATATAGCTCAGTCATCCAGATAAACTGCGCCTTTAGTGTAGTTTTAAACAATTTTGCATCTGGATTTGGGTTGAATAGTTCCCTGTTCTAATCAACCAACAACGTTCATGTGGGAAGGAGCAAGTTTAATTACTTTCACAGATGAGATTAATATTGTTTTTGCTTGGTTAATCATTCTGCACCCAGTCAGTTGCTTGAGTCTATTGTGATACAATTAGAAGATATTTGAGATCAGTATTAATCAAGAATGTTCTAAAGATACATACCGCTTGTACAGTGTTAACCATTTCCTGCAGACAGGAAGAATCAAAATCTTAATCCACGTGTCACTGATATAATTGTATGGCAGTTTTGGAGTTAATGTCTCCCATTTGTGGTGCTTCCAAATCATGTTGTGCCAAGATGCCGTCCATTTTTATTCTGATGCTAGCTTAAAAATTATGTAAAATAGAGAAAGCATGGATAAAACAGGGGTTTTGACACCAAAATGACAGAAATAAGTATCAAAACATGTTGCTGTTGTGGCACATCATCACAACCCCCCCCCTTACTTTGTCTTTGACATTAAGGGTTGTTATTTTCTCTTTAAATAGATCCACCTCTATTATTTCTCAAATCCACCCCTGCTAGGCCTCAGACAGATTTTCAGTGTTACTCAGCTGATCTACTTCAGCTCAACCCCAATCACGCCTACGCTAACTCCCTGACCTTCCAGGAATGGATAAGGGCTTTTCTGGATTTTTAAAAAATTTAGTCAATGATCTGTTGCCATTTCAAAAGTGTTTCAATCCTAAAATTATGTATTTTTTACCAGATAGGTTTTATTGATTTGATCTTCATGAAGGTGTGAGAAAGTAACTAATCAATTAGCTCTTTTCATTTATTACGTTTAGCTCTAATGCTTTGTTGGTTTATGTGAATTATTCTTTTATGAAACATAAAATAAAATTTCTTCTGCTTCCCACACACAGTGCTTTGCACCTTGCTGTCAGTAAAAATATTTGCAGTGACGTGTTAATATTACTGCTATCGAACAATGCCAAAGTGGATATACTGAATTGTGATCACTGCACGCCACTGTTTTTTGCAGTCCAGGCATCGAACTATTATGGGGCAAGTCTTCTAATAAATCATGGTACTGAAGGCATTTATTTCTTTTTTGACAATACAGTTAATCTTTTGTTGCATTGCTTCTCAATAGATATAAAAGAAAAGAAACATTTTTTGTTCTCCTTCTGTTCTCCTTGTCATGCACTGTTATTCATTTTTTACCTTTGTCCTCCACTCATTTTGTCTTTTTGTCAGTCATACACATTCTCTCATTGTCTTTGATGTATCTTTTTGGCTTGGCCCAAACAGCTTCTCTTTGCATGCTCGCATTTTCCCAAAAACATGTACATGGTAATGGCTCATCTACTGCATTCACCATTATTCTAGCCCAGTTGCTCCAGGGCATTATGACCTGAGTGTTACATTATTTTAGGCAGCCTGAGATGATGATTTGCACTGTGGTGGTTAACTTTGTGTTATGCATTGCCTCGTGTGACTCAGGAGCTGCCCTCTGGCATGGCAGTCTTTGCTATATTTGCTGCAGAGGAGGAGAGTGGGCTGAGAAGGTGCACAAGTCACTAGTTTCTGTTTTCTCTGGGGTCTCATCATGGTTGGCTGAGCTTTTAATTTATTTTCATCTCTTTCAAGCCCTTCCAAACTATCAGCCTCCAGAGATCATGACAGTCAGCAGCTGTCTCCCAGTTACCAGTGTCACTGTCTGCCTTGCAGGTTTCCTCGTAGTGGAGGTCTGGATACCCAGGAGGTCATGACCCAGTGGCCAGTTCATTAAGGTCAATGGGCATACGGCCATTATCCATCCCATGAATATGGCTGACCCAGCATGGATATTGTCTTTGCAATGAGTGGAATTAGCACACAGGCTTGGATGACTAGCAGCTGCTCTGAGTCAGGTTGCTGTTGTTTCACATTCTTTTACTCTGCTTGGATATAACAGCTGCAGATTTTGCCACATGTGTTGATTTTAGCATCAAGTGACAGATTGCTGGTGATTGGTGATATATAGCAATATGGCAACATCCTGAACCATGACGTTTTTCTTCCGGATTGTCAAACCACCCTCTTTAGAAGCATGAGAGAGTTTTTACTTTTGCCACTGAAGGTGTTTCTCAATATGGAATACTAGTGCAGCATCTATCAATGTAGAACAGCTCTCTGATGAGGACTTGGTGCACCTTTGTCTTAGGTCTCTGAGCAAGGTTGAAGAGCTTTCTGTCAGTTCTGATATGTAAGCAGACACCCTCAATAGATGACCTGAAGGCATATCACGGCAGCAAAGTGAAGAAAATGCCAAAGATTATCGGTACCTGAACACAACCCTATTTGACTCCACTGCAGATTACAAAGGATTCCAATGCTGCCTCACCATAGCTTCTCCAATGTATCATGGAAAGGGGAGATCACATTGAGTAGCATACCGGGCAGCCAATTATCTCCAGCAGCTTAAATAACCTAGCTCAGTTCACATGGTTGAAAGCCTTGATGAGATTGATGAACTGGTCTCCCATGTGAACGGTATTTCTCTTGCAGTTCACAAATTGAGAAGCTAATGTCAATTGTAGATCTTCCAATTCTGAAACCACACTGGGTTTTGGGGTTGATGCATTCAACCAGAATCTGCAGTCTGACAAGGGCAACAAGGCAAATGCTTTTCCCATGATGCTCAGCAGGGAGTCACCTCAATAGTTGTTGCAGTCCCCCTTGCTCTTGTATAGGGTGACAATCTTTGCAACAGGCATAGCTTTGGGACAGGCACATCCTCCAGCAGAGAGAGAGAAATCTGCGCAGATGTAGCAGGAGTGCTAGTTTCCTGTGCTTGATGCCTTCAGGCAGTATAACATCAGCACCCAGAGCTTTACCCACGGCAAGTGAGTCAATAGGATGGCAGGTGCGTCGGGGTTAGGTGGGTGTGTTGGTAGGTGGATAGTTCGATGAGAGAGTATCTGGGTCAGTGGATGGTCAAGTTGAGAGGGATAGAGATGTCTAGGACTAATCAGAAGAGGTGATAGGGAGAGGTACTTGGGTGGTTGAGAGGGTGGGGTGGTCGGATGATAATTGAATGGTGGGGTGGTTGGGGGTATCAATGGGGAATTGAGGGTTAGCGTGGATGACTGGTGGGTGTCAATTCTGTAGTTAGACTAATCTGTCTAATATTTTCTGGATAACTATCCAGGTACGGGGCGGCACGGTAGCACAGTGGTTAGCACTGCTGCTTCACAGCTCCAGGGTCCCGGGTTCGATGCTCGGGTCACTGTCTGTGTGGAGTTTGCACATTCTCCTCGTGTCTGTGTGGGTTTCCTCCGGGTGCTCCGGTTTCCTCCCACAGTCCAAAGATGTGCGGGTTAGGTTGATTGGTCAGGTTAAAAATTGCCCCTTAGAGTCCTGGGATGCATAGGTTAGAGGGATTAGTGGGTAAATATGTGGGGGTAGGGCCTGGGTGGGATTGTGGTCGGTGCAGACTCGATGGGCCGAATGGCCTCCTTCTGCACTGTAGGGTTTCTATGATTCTATGAGGTAAGTACATTGGAGCTCTCTGAAGTCCCCATCTCTAATTTGGAGTGAGAGACATTCATAGAGGGTCCCAGGGAGCAGGGAAATTGCACATTGGAAGTTTAAATTTCCCACAGAAGTCAGTGCAGGATTTCTGTGGTGTTTTTACATCCTGTCTCTGAAGATTTGGAGACCAGAAGATCTGGGTCTCTATTTCAACAGATATGTAACAGATCAGAAGATGTTACCTTTCTTGACCTCACGTTTTGAGATGAAACGTTCTGCTGCATGGATAAAATTTTCATGCAAAAGTCACAAGGTGAAAATGCTGTCTGACTGCATCTTTACAATATTCATAATTTATTGGCACCTGTCCTAGGTAATGCTATTCTCCAGAAGCTACTGGATTTTTCCTTTTTATTTTGTAACTTCCATTTGCTATCTTGCATTAAAATATTTAAACTACCTCTCAGCTCTTTACTGTGTCTAGGCACCATATACATGACATGGTGAGTCACTATCATGATGGAAGAGGGATTTTCCTCTTCTTCAATGGATGCAGTACATACAAACATATGAATTAGGAACATGAGTAGGCCACTCGGCCCCTCAAGCTTGCTCTGCTATTTGATAAGATAATCTGAAATAAGTATAAATCAGTACAAAGGCCTAAGACACCAGGAACTCATGCTCCTTCAGTCTCTCTCCAATCATGAACAGTGTCTTTGGAAAGACTGAGAGAACTTCAGAACATTCTTCGCCGCTGCTTTATTGATGACCCCCCCCCAAGGTTCGGCATTTGCATCCAGTGAATACAGCTTCGAGCTTCCTGTGCCCTCTTGCAGGAACTCTCCATCACCTGCTTGTGCTCACTTGTGATGTGCACTTGGTTGTGTGACGTCACTACCTGCCTTAGAGTCCACACCGAGGTGTGTCTATTTGAGCTGATGGAGGGGGCAATTGTTGCTGCATAATCCCTGCAAATAGAGACCAGTCAGTTTAACCTTAGTGATGGGGAAGCTTCTAAAAACAAATATTTGGAATGAAATTAATAGTCACATGGAAAAATATGAGATTAGTAAGAGCCAGCATGGATTTCTTAGGGGAAACTCATGTTTAACTAACCTGCAGGAGTTTTTTTGAAGAGGCGACAGAGAGGGTTGATGAGGGTAATGTTGTTAATGTGATGTAGATGGACTTTCAAAAGACACTTAATATAGTGCCACACAATAGACTTGTGACCAAAGTTAAAGCTCATAGAATAAAAGAGACAGTAGGAACATAGATACAAAATTGGTTGAGTAGTAGGAAACAAAAAATAACGGTTAATAGATTTTTCTCAGGCTGGAAGAAGGTTTGTAGTGAGGTTACCTCGGGGTCAGTAATAAGATCCTTGCTCTTTCTGATCTAGGTCTTGGGGTGTTGGGGACAATATCAAAGTTAGCAGATTATACAAAAATTTGGAAGCATTGTGGACTGTGAGGAGGGCAGTGTAAAACTTCAAAAGAAGCTAGACAAGTTGGTAGAGTGAGCAGATAGGTGGCAGATGAAGTTCAATGCAAAGAAATGTGAGATGATTCATTTTAGTGGAAAGAATATGGAGAGACAATATAAAATAATGGGTGATATTCTTAAAGGGATGCAAAAGCAGAGGGCCCTGGCTGTATATGTGCATAATTCATTAAAGGTGGCATGACAGATGGAGAGGGCAATTAATAAAGCATATAATATCTGAGGCTTTTATTAATAGTGGTATAGAGTACAAGAGCGAGGCCGTTGTGATGAACTTGCATAAGACACTAGTTAGACCTCAGCTGGAGTATTGTGTACATGTCTGGGTGCCACACTATAGGAAGGATGTGAATTTATTGGAGAGAGCACAGAAGAGGTTTAAAAAAATGGTCCCAGAGATGAGAAATTTTATATGAAAAGAGATTGGAGAAGTTGGGACTTTAATCCTTGGAGGGGAGATTTGGTAGAGATGCTCAAAATCCTGAGGGGTTTGAAAAGACTAGATAGGAAGAAACTGTTCCCACTTGTAAAAGGATAAAGAACGAAAGGGCACAGATTCAAATAATTCGGAAAAGAAGCAAATGTGATGTGAGAAAAAGCTTTATCACACATTGAGTGGCTCGGGTCTGGAATGCTCTGCCTGGAAGTTTTCGGGTCTGGAATGCTCTGCCTGGAGGTACGTTCAATTGAGACTTTCATGAGGACATTAGATGATTATTTGAACGGAAACAAGGTGTAGGGTTCTGGGGAAAAGGCAGGAGAATGGCACTAAATCATAATTCTCATTCAAAGATCTGGTGCAGACATGATGGGTCAAATGGCTTCCTGCAGCCTGATAATTCTGTGATCAAGCCATTGATCTGTTGCAACATTGCATTCAGCAACGAGGCATCAGACTCTTGCTGCTCACTTCCTTGCCAACTTTCAGCCATGCATGCTGGTCCTCTGAGGCTGCCTTCTTCCTTCTCTCTGCAGGGAACAGGAGATCTTTGCAAACCATTATAGCATGGTGTCCAGGAATGTATCCTCGTAAAAGGTTGTGTTGCCATTTCACAGTGAGCCTTCATTTGTGAAGTTCCAGGCTCTGATGTAACACTTTTATAATGCTTCATCCTGAGAGGGTCCCTTTATGCAGGTAGTCATCACACTTGCCAGCTGTTATTGGTCAGGTAACCTAGGAGTCAGATGCAAATAAAATGACTTGCGTTTAAAAAAAAAACCTCTGACAAATATGCTGCTCAAAAACTTGGGTTTCCAGTATGCTGCCGGCCACTCCAGCTGCAAGAGTATTTGAAAGTTAAAATTCAACTCTAAAACTCTGATTCATTAAAAAAGTATTTTCCTAACATCTTTTCCTTAGCCCAGGGACTTGTTGCCTGATCAGGATCAATTGACTCAGCACAGTACCACAGATTAAATCTGTGACTTTTCTTGGCTTGATAGATTTAACAATACAAATATGCTATATTTAGCTCCTGAGGTGTCAAAACATGTTTTTAGTGTTTTTATTTGTTTGTCAATATTAAAATGATTATATCCTGTCAGAACATTCAAGATAAAAGGTTGCAATAAAGGAATGAACAAATTTTAGTAAGGTTTAGCTCAATCTAATATTAGAACTTAATGTGAACATTAAATTCAGAGATATAATTGATAGCACCGGAAAAATTTTCCAAGACAGGCTGGGGATTGGAATAATAAGTTATCAACAATGACTTTTTTTTTGTTAAATATGCTCTGGGTTTCTTGGTTAAAATACAGTTATGCTCTGTTCAGAAAATCAGCAACATTTCATTTTTTTCTGTATGATTTTTCTACTGAAATTGTGCAAGTTACTGGTTACATCTGCTGCAACATAGAAAAAACAATCATGTGTAAAATCTGGGTGAAGCAGAATTTAAAGAATGAAGTCAGAGCTATAATGCTTCCAGTTTACACAGACATTTTATTTTTCTCTAGGGGCAGATATACAGCAGAAGAACAATCAAGGTGTTAGTGCGTTTGATTTAATTCAAGATTATCGTGATTGGATTGAGAGTGGTTGTTTTACAAAAGAGATAATTGATTTATTAAAGAGTAAGTAGCATTTACTCCTGTACAGTATATAATCAGCTTTTTATGTATATTTCCCTGAAGACCTCAATTCATTTACATTTGCTTTTGTGTTATTTTATGGGGACATAATTCTTTACAGTATTGCATCGTACTCCAAGATTAATACATACTTCTCAAGGGAAAGTAAAACAGAGTATAATAATTGCAATAATTACAATGTTCCAGAACATTGTTCTTTTTTTCCACTTTACTATTTATAAAAAAAGACTTGCATTTATTAGCATGTCACAGCAAATGAAATACTTTGAAAGTGTAATTACTTTTGTAATGTTGGAAACAGAGCAGTCAATTTGTGTGTACGGAATCTTTTTCACTGACCTGAGACAGTAGACAATAATAGTTTTATGCCTCATCCAAGTGATGGCATCTCTGACAGTTCAGTACTCAAGTGCCAACTTTAATTTTTGTGCTTGAGTGGGACTTGAACGCAGAAGCTTGTGAGTCAGAGGTGAGAGAGCTGCCAACTGAGTCACAGCTGTCACCAAGAAACCAAAAAGAACTGGGTGATAGAGTGGATTAGAACACTTTTTTCACCTCTTGTTACCTGGCATTGAATTCAGCACAGTCTAATGAGCTGAAAATCTTTTCTCTCCGATAGATCCTGTTTGTTTGAAGTTTAAGATCAAAATTGATTGTCATAAGACAAGACATTTCTTGTGTGGTTATTGCTGTATCTAACTGAGGAGTGCTTAATGCTGAGTATGAATAAAATGGAATCACTTCCACTGCTCAACACTGATGTCTATATCCAAAAATATATTTTGGAATATATTCTCCAAAATATTCAGAGAAATATAAATGGAATAAATGAGTTAATACTGTTGTAATTTACAATATACTCATATGTCATAGAAATCATACAGTACAGAAAGAGGCCATTCGGCCCATCGAGTCTGCACCGACCACAATCCCACCCAGGCCCAACCTCCATATCCCTTCATATTTTACCCACTAATCCCTCTAATCTATGTATCCCAGGACACTAAGGGGCAATTTTAGCATGGCCAATTAACCTAACCCACACATCTTTGGACTGTGGGAGGAAACCGGGGCACCCGGAGGAAACCCACGCAGACACGAGGAGAATGTGCAAACTCCACACAGACAGTGACCCAAGCCGGGAATCGAACCCAGGTCCCTGGAGCTGTGAAGCAGCAGTGCTAACCACTGTGCTACCGTGCCGCCCCAACTGTCAACTGAGTAGACATATACTAATGAAATAGACTTTGTTGTATTTTTTACTTTAGAAATCAGTATTTCTACAGTAAATTTCAGTTAGCTGCAGTAATTAATTTGTGATCTACTGATTCCAATCAAAGTGCAAAAAAAGAGCGTGAGTAATGGTGGTTATGTGAAAATCTCTGTTGAATCTTCATTCATCCTGTTAGGACTCAGCTGAAGGATTGTTCCCTATCAGGTTTATTTTTTCCACCATTAATATCAGTAGCATTAAACTGTGCTACTAATATTAATCATTTCCATTATACAATTTTTAATAATGCTAGGAACCCAGAGAGAGCCACAAAGTAGAGACCCATGGGGGTGAAGTTTTGCCTCCCAGCAGGAAAAATAAGTTTGGACCAGTATTCTTATTTCCCTGTTTTACTGTTTTTAACTTCTGGGTTGCAGAAGCCCATTGGCTTGGGAGCAGATAGAGGGGATTAAAAGTGTGGAAATTGACAACATGTTGCGAAGCCAATTCTAATCCACTGACTTCCACATTTAACTACATTCGGCAATTTCATCACTGTAATTAACTTATGCAAGTTCATCACAACGGCCTTGCTCTTGTACTCTATACCACTATTAACAAAAGCCTCAGATATTATATGCTTTATTAACTGCCCACTCCATCTGTCCTGCCACCTTTAATGAATTATGCACATATACAGCCAGGGCCCTCTGCTTTTGCATCCCTTTACGAATATCACCCATTATTTCATATTGTCTCTCCATATTCTTTCCACTAAAATGAATCATCTCACATTTCTTTGCATTGAACTTCATCTGCCACCTATCTGCTCACTCTACCAACTTGTCCAGCTTCTTTTGAAGTTTTACACTGCCCTCCTCACAGTCCACAATGCTTCCAAATTTTGTATAATCTGCAAACTTTGATATTGTCCCCAACACCCAAAGACTTTGATCAGAAAGAGCAAGGATCTTATTACTGACCCCTAGGTAACTTCACTATGTGAAAAGCTAGAAATTCATAATACTTATGCTGAGAGGTTACATTCACAATTTTAGAGGTATGTACATCCGGGGCGGAATTCTCCCCCAAAAGTTCTAAGTGTCGAATTTGTGTGAAAACTGGTGGTTTTTTCAATGGGAGTTCAGAGAAGAATCTCCCACACTCTGTGCACTGCAGAGGCCACCAGCATGAATATCATTAAAACTAAGGGGCAGGGCCTATCCCCGCTGGAGAGGCTGAAGTCAGCACGCTGAGCGAGCCACTGAGCATGCGCCAATCTGTCAGTGCCAAGATCAGTGCATGCGCAATGGCACTGCACTGATGGACTCTTGGTTGCTGGCCAGCTTGATCACTGGCCAAACCCACGACCCCTGCAATACCGGCTCTCTGCCCCCCATGGCCTGATTGCTGGCTTCCCAATCATTCCTGGGCCATCCCCAAACCCCCCTCCCCCCCACCCTGGCCCACCCCGATCTCCAGCCCCCCTGATTCTCCACCTCCACAGTCCTGACACACCCCTGCAGTCCTGACCCTCCCCCCCGTAGTGCTGACATCCCCCAGCAGGCCGACTGTTCCCCCCCACCCCCCGGCTGACACCCCCCCATCCCACCCTGATCGCTGTCCTCCCTCCTTCCCCACTGATCCCTATGTAGAGTGACAGTGGGACACCTCGCCCCCTAGGACCCACCCCCCCAACATGCCGCACTCTTTTGGCAGTGCCCCATGTCCGATGGGCAATATTAAGGTGCCCCCTGGGCATTGACACTTTGCCCCTTGGGGCACTGCCAGGGTGCCAATGCCCAGCTGGCACCCCTCTGCCGCCCGACCCTCTGGGGGGCCCGATTACCCCTCTTCACTCCAGCAGGGTTGGGCTGCTAGTTCCCCATTAGTGGGGAGCTACTCTAAACCCCGCTAGAGTGAACCCTCTGGTGGAGGGGCAGATGCTAGCAGGCCCAGAGACTTCAGTCCTGGGCCTGCTAATCACATTTAAATTATGTGCAAATGACCATTTAAATGTTCTTTGTGCCTCACCAATGATTTCTGGCACAGATGTGACACCGCTGGAAATCCAGCGCTGAGAGACGCTAGCAGGGCGCGAACGCGCGCATGAACCCTGCGAATCGGCCAACGCGAGAATCTCCCGACCTGGGAGAATCACGGCCCTGATTTCCACACCGGAGTAGATTAACATGGGTGCTGCTTATGTTGTTTTACTTTGGCTTCCGGATGAGGACAGCCAAAGAGCACCAGCAGGAGGAAGAGCAGCAGCAACCTTGTTGTTACAAACCTGCTGCTCCATAAGAAAAAGGGGAAAAGTAGAGAGATGTAATTCACAGGAAACTGTCCCAGCAACCCAGGCTGTATAGGCAGAGGATAAGTTTCCTTGCTATGTCTCCCTTGCATGTGGCAGTGCCAAAAGGGTGGGTATATGGGAGGACAGGTCCGAGGAGGCAGGGCCTGATGGGGCAGGGCCTGGGGGGGCGATTGGTAGGGGTGGGGGTCCCGCAGCCACTCTAAATAGGGATCGGTGGGGGAAGGAGGGAAGGCAATGATTGGGGAGGAGGAGGTGGAGCAGTCAGTGGTTAGCAGTGGTTAGCACTGCTGTCTCATAGCACTGGGGAGCCGGGTTCGATTCCTGGCTTGGGTCACTGTCCGTTTGGAGTTTGCACATTTTCCCTGTGTCTGCGTGGGTTTCCTCCGAATGCTCCGGTTTCGTCCCACAGTCCAAAGATTAGGTGAATTGGCCATGCTAAATTCTCCCTCCATGTACCCGAACAAGCGCTGGAGTGTGGCGACTAGGGGATTTTCACAGTAACTTCATTGCAGTGTGAATGCAAATCTAAACCTAATGACTAATAAATAAACTTTAACTTTTAACTTCTAACTTTAACTCTGAAAGTTTAGGATTTTTGATTTGATTTGATTTGATTTATTATTGTCACATGTGTTAACATACAGTGAAAAGTATTGTTTCTTGCGCGCTATAGAGACAAAATATACTGTTCATAGAGAAGGAAACGAGAGAGTGCAGAATATAGTGTTACAGTCATAGCTAGGGTGTAGAGAAGGATCAACTTAATGCAAGGTAAGTCCATTCAAAAGTCTGACAGCAGCAGGGAAGAAGCTGTTCTTGAGTCAGTTGGTACGTGACCTCAGACTTTTGTATCTTTTTCCTGAAGGAAGAAAGTGGAAGAGAGAATGTCCGGGGTGCATGGGATCCTTAATTATGCTGGCTGCTTTGCCGCGGCATCGGGAAGTGTAGACAGAGTCAATGGATGGGAGGCTGGTTTGTGTGATGGATTGGGCTACGTTCACGACCTTTTGTAGTTTCTTGCGGTCTTGGGCAGAGCAGGAGCCATACCAAGCTGTGATACAACCAGAAAGAATGCTTTCTATGGTGCATCTGTAAAAGTTGGTGAGAGTCGTAGCTGACATGCCAAATTTCCTTAGTCTTCTGAGAAAGTAGAGGCGTTGGTGGGCTTTAACTATAGTGTCGGCATGGGGGGACTAGGATAGGTTGTTGGTGATCTGGACACCTAAAAACTTGAAGCTCTCGACCCTTTCTACTTCGTCCCCACTGATGTAGACAGGGGCATGTTCTCCTTTACGCTTCCTGAAGTCGATGACAATCTCCTTCGTTTTGTTGACATTGAGGGAGAGATTATTGTTTCCACACCAGTTCATCAGATTCTCTATCTCATCCCTGTACTCTGTCTCATCATTGTTTGAGATCCGACCCACTACGGTGGTGTCGTCAGCAGACTTGAAAATCAAATTGGAGGCCAATATCTCCATCCCCATTTCTGGCAGGTGGGAAAGCTGGTTGGGGCAGAAAATTCAATGGGAGTCACCAAACAGCTTTTACGCTGGTAAGATTTCCTGTTTAGATTGTTTGATATGGTGTTTGTGGATGGCTTGGAAATTCTCACCCAAAATCTACAGATTTTTTGCTGTTCTCCAAATTTTCCCATCCTGTCCGTGCCAATTCCCACCCTGGGTGGGACTGGAAAATCTGGCCATGGTGTCAGACATTTGGTTGGAATTTTCCCTTTTTCTCTGTGTTGCCTCAGGTTGGAAAAGCGGAGGGCAGCCTTGCCGTGTTTTCCTACCATATTTTCAAACACTGAGGGAAAAAAAGATAAAAGCAGGGTCCCACAACGTCATCCTGTCAGAGCCCACCCTGCCAATAGCCTCTGCTGCTGAGCGACCAGGGCGCCTCGATCATAAATCCCATCCCCCCCCAACCCCCTCCCCACCGGCAACGCAGTGCCTGTGAACCGTCACTTTTACGCCAATAAGGGAATGCCAGGGAAATGCCAGAAAACTACCCAATCATGACCCTTTTTCTCCCCGGTGCTTATACCTGCCAATGTGTCCCTGGCAGTAGCCACTTGCCAGGTCCCTGTTGGTCCAGTCTTGTTATAAACCCCACTGATGTCATATCACATCAGAGAGTGGGGGATTTCCTTCTGCGGGGGATAGTACAGTGCGAAAGCCCCCTAATGATAGATTAATGTATGGTAATAGGGTTCATGACTTTTCATGGCAGGAACCTCATTACATAATTGGTGGGGGCCGGGACAATCTGAACAGGAAATCTTACCAGCGTAAAAGCTGTTTGGTGACGCCCATTGAATTTTCTGCCTCCACCAGCTTTCCCACCTGCCAGAAATGGGGGTGGAGAAATTGGCCTTGAAGTTTGCTGGATCGAGATCTGCTGCCAATGCAGATGGTGCACTATCGCTGTCAAAGTCACTCTCTCCCTCAACTTTAACTTTGTCTCTTTTCAGGGCTCATCCAGAGACAGTTTTCAGATCTCACAGTAGCAACCCACAAGTGCATAAGACAGGTGATTGATGGCTTGTTTTTCAGGACAGCCAATTATATCAATATTGTCACTAATAATACCAGTCAGAATGAGCGAGCGGACATTCAGTTTTTCAGCTCTAGTTGGCTTCTGATGTGTGGGGCATCATCAAGTGCAATTAAGGCATCCCTAGATCATTAGATCACCCAAGAATATTCATTAACTGCACAGATTTCCATTCCATCAGTGTGCAGCTAGTGTTGAAGCAAAAATAATGCTTAGGTAGGTGTGTGCAAGATTTCTAGGCAACTGCCATGATGCTTTCCTGCAGCACTGCGCTCCATCTACCCTATCTCTTCACACTTCAAATCAAGCTTGGAGTCCAAGGATACTACATCAAATGTAATTGATAATACCCATGAGGCACCCAACCACTGGTTCTCATCAAAGTGACACAAGGAAAGCCATATGCCATGCAAATATATAATTGACCAACCAATCAGTTTTTTTGAAAATTAATTCATTCACCAGCAAGCCCAATATTCATTGCCCAGCTCTGCTACAAAGTCTAAAACAAATGCAGCCGCATGGATCTGGCATCAACTGAGGCACTGGAAACAACAATGGCATACCTCAGACCCATTGATCCTGCAAAGTCCTTCTGACTAAAATTGGCTTGAGCCAAAATTGAGGAGCTGTCCCATGGACTAGTCAAGCAACAGCAACATAGTCATACTTATAGAATCATACCTTATAAACAATGTCCCAGAAACCTCCATGGGCAATGAAATCTCCTTGGCAGAGAGAAAACAGAGAACTATAGAGCAGTGAGCTTAACATCAATAGTATGGAAGTTGCTCGAGTCCATTATCAAGGATTTCATAGCGCAGCACTTGAGAAGCAGTGGCATAATCAGATAAAGTCAGCATGGATTTACGGAAATCATGGAAACATAGAAAAACTACAGCACAAACAGGCCCTTCGGCCCACAAGTTGTGCCGAACACATCCCTACCTTCTAGACCTACCTATAACCCTCCATCCTATTACGCTCCATGTACTCATCCAGGAGTCTCTTAAAAGACCCTATTGAGTTCGCCTCCACCACCACTGACGGCAGCCGATTCCACTCGCCCACCACCCTCTGTGTGAAAAACGTACCCCTAACATCTCCCCTGTACCTACCCCCCAGCACCTTAAACCTGTGTCCTCTCATAGCAGACATTTCCACCCTGGGAAAAAGACTCTGAAAGTCCACCCGATCTATGCCTCTCAACATCTTATACACCTCTATTAGGTCTCCTCTCATCCTTCTTCTCTCCAAGGAGAAAAGACCGAGCTCCCTCAGCCTATCCTCATAAGGCATGCCACTCAATCCAGGCAACATCCTTGTAAATCTCCTCTGCACCCTTTCAATCTTTTCCACATCCTTCCTATAGTGAGGCGACCAGAACTGAGCACAGTACTCCAAGTGGGGTCTGACGAGGGTCTTATATAGCTGCATTATTATCCCCGGACTCCTAAACTCAATCCCTCGATTGATAAAGGCCAGCACACCATACGCTTTCTTAACCATCTCCTCCACCTGTGGGGCTGATTTTAGAGTCCTATGGACCCGGACCCCAAGGTCCTTCTGATCCTCTGCAGTATTAAAAGTCTTTCCCTTTATATTGTACTCCTTCATCCCATTTGTCCTACCAAAATGGACCACGATGCATTTATCTGGGTTGAAGTCCATCTGCCACTTCTCCGCCCAGTCTTGCATCCTATCTATGTCCCTCTGTAACTTCTGACATCCCTCCAGACTATCCACAACCCCACCAACCTTCGTGTCGTCGGCAAACTTACCAACCCATCCCTCCGCTTCCTCATCCAGGTCATTTATGAAAATGACAAACAGCAAGGGTCCCAGAACAGATCCCTGGGGCACAGCACTGGTGACCGACCTCCATTTAGAAAAAGACCCATCTATACCCACTCTCTGCCTCCTTTGGGCAAGCCAGTTCTGGATCCACCGGGCAGCAGCCCCTTGGATCCCATGCCCTCTCACTTTTTCTAGAAGCCTTGCATGGGGGACCTTATCGAACGCCTTGCTAAAATCCATATAAACCACATCTACCGCCTTCCCTTCGTCAATGTGTTTAGTCACATTTTTGAAGAACTCCACCAGGCTCGTAAGGCACGATCTGCCCTTGACAAAGCCATGCTGAGTATTCTTGAGCATACTAAACCTCTCTAAATGCTCATCTATCCTGTCCCTCAGGATCTTCTCCATCAGTTTACCAACCACTGAGGTTAGACTCACCGGTCGGTAATTACCTGGGCTATCCCTATTGCCCTTCTTGAAAATAGGAACCACATCCGCAATCCTCTAATCCTCCGGCACCTCTCCCGTCTCCATCGACGACGCAAAGATCATCGCCAGAGGCTCTGCAATCTCCTCCCTCGCCTCCCACAGTAACCTGGGGTACATCCCATCCAGACCCGGCGACTTATCTATCTTGATGCCATTCAAAGATTCCAGCACAACCTCTTTCTTAAAGTCCACATACTCAATCCTTTCAGTCCACCGCACACCCGCAGTACATCCACCCAGGTCCTTCTCTTCTGTGAAAACCGAGGCAAAATACTTATTGAGCACCTCTGCCATTTCTACTGGTTCCGTACAGACTTTCCCGCCTTCACCTTTTATAGGCCCTATTCCGTCACGTCTCATCCTTTTACTCTTCACATATTTATAGAACGCCTTAGGGTTCTCCTTAATCCTACCTGCCAGGGCCTTCTCGTGACCCCTTCTGGCTCTCCTAATTTCCTTCTTTAGTCCCTTCCGACAAGCCGTATACTCTTCGAAATCCCTATCTTCGCCAAGCTCTCTGAGCCTTTTGTACGCTTTCCTTTTCTTCTCGACTAGGTGCCGCCCAGCTTTTGTGCACCACGGTTCCTTTAACCGACCAACCGACCTGTCTGCTCGGAACATTGTCCTGTAGAACTCTAGACAGACATTCCTTGAAAAACTGCCACCTCTCTTCAGTACATTTCCCCGAGAATACCTCCTTACCTCCTTCCAATTTACTCCTCTAATTTGCTGTCTAATGTCTTCATATTTCCCCTTACTCCATATAAACACTTTCCTAGCTTGCCTGATCCTCTCTTTTTCCAATGCAAGCCGAAAGGAGATAGAGTTATGATCGCTATCCCCAAGATGCTCTCCCACTGAGAGATCTGACACCTGTCCAGGTTCATTGGTCAGTATCAGATCAAGTACAGCCTCTCCTCTTGTAGGCTTGTCCACATGCTGTGTCAGGAAACCCTCCTGAACACACCTAACGAACTCTTCCCCATCCAATCCCCTTACCCTAGGGATATTCCAATCTATGTTTGGGATATTAAAGTCTCCCATCACAACAACTCTGCTATTATTGCAACTCTCCAGGATCTGTTTCCTATCTGCTCCTCCACCTCCCTGTTACTATTGGGCGGCCTATAGAAAACTCCCAGCAAAGTGACCGGTCCCTTCCCACTCTGAACTTCCACCCACAGAGACTCAGTGGACAATCCCTCCACAGCATACACCTTCTCTACAGCTGTGACACTATCCCTGATCAGCAGTGCCACTCCACCCCCTCTCTTGCCTCCCTCCCTGTCCTTCCTGAAACATCTGAATCCCGGCACCTGGAGTATCCAGTCCTGTCCCTGAGACATCCAAGTCTCCGTAATGGCCACCACATCACACTTCCAGGCATCGATCCACGCTCGATCCACGCTCATCGATCCACGATCCACGCTCTTCGATCCATGCTTGACAAATCTAAAGGAATTCTTTGAGGATGTAACTAGTAGAGTTCACCAGGGAGAACCGGTGGATGTGGTTTATTTAGACACTCAAAAGGCTTTCGACAAGGTCTCACATAGCAGATTACGATGTAAAGCTAAAGCACATGGGATTGCAGGTAGTGTCTTGAGGTGGACAGAAAGCTGGTTAGCAGACAGGAAGCAAAGAGTTGGAATAAATGGGTCTTTTTCTGATTGGCAGGCAGTGACTAGTGGGGTACCAAAGGCATCTGTGCTAAGACCCCCAACTGTTCACATATATTATATGACTTAGATGAGGGAAATACACCAAATTTCTAGGTTATACGAAGTTGTGTGAGAGGCTGAGCTGTGGGGAGGATACAGAGACTGACTGGGCAAATGCGTAATGTGGATAAATGTAAGTACCCAACTCTCTCAATTTACACCCATTCAAATAATAATCTGCCTTCCTATTATCAGTAGCAATAATAGGAAGGCAGATTATTATTTGAATGGGTGTAAATTGAGAGAGTTGGGTACTCAGCGAGTAGTCTTCAGCTAATTTGATTCATTTCACGTGATATGAAGAAACAGCTGAAGGCACTAGATACTGCAAAGGATATGGCCCTGACAACATTCCAGCAATAGTTCTGAAGATTTGTGTTCCAGAACTAGCTGTATCACTAGCCAAGCTGTTCCAGTACAGCTACAACACCAGCATCTACCCAGCAATGTGGAAAATTGTCCAGGTATTTCCAGGACAAATCCAACCCAGCCATTTACCACCCCATCAGTCTACTCTTGATTATCAGCAAAGTAATGGAAGATGTTATCAACAGTGCTATCAAGCAGCACATACTCAGCAATAACCTGCTCCTGGAAACAATATGGCATTGCAGTGGCTCAGTTAAACTGGCACTGACAAATGTGAACACTTCTGGGTTTTCTGCTCGGTCCTTCTTCTGATCCTGTTTCCAGCACAACAGGGACTAAAAATCCATGTGCTGAGTAACTCCAGTGGCCTCTTTTTTTATATTGACTTATATTCTGTCAATTCCATTGACCCTTTTGATAGGCAATTAGGAAACAGCTCCACACTTTCTGTGGCACTACTCTTGGAGCCCAGAAAATGTCAGCTCAGGAGTTCTATTATTTACTGCCAGCAGTACATGGCACATGTAAAGGTGTATTTCATTTTATTGGATCTATTTTTCTTTGCAATGTTTAAATATTGCACAAAATGCATTATCTCCCTTGTCTTAAAGCTTTTAGATTTTTTTTTGCAAGCAGATAAAGAACACACTTTGGAGCTTTTTTTGAAGTGTTTGTTTTAGAATTTATTGTAACTTAATGGAATAAGGACTTTTTTTGAGACAATTCGGAATCTTTTCCTTTGATAAACCCAGGTAGTCTAGCCTTTTATAGTCTATCTATTTTATCACATTTTAGTAAATTCTAACTCTAGCTTTTAATCTCTACATCAAATGTAACATATATTTCATTATCTGACGTAGTAAGACTCAAGACTTCCAAAGATGTAAAGTGCTTCCCAGTCTTGCAGAAGGACTTGATACAACCATCTATTGTGCTCGAAGATGGTCATGATAGCAGAAATGTTTAGATTGTTTCCTCCAGACATCAGGAGATCTTAAATGCTGCAGAGACAAAAGTAACATTCTTCTGGAGCTAGCCAGAGATAACTTAATGCTTCTGTGTTAGAAGATAAGTGGATTCTTCATGAGTCAAAACCACCGACTCCAGAATTAATCACAAGGTCATTTTTAACTGATGATGTTGAAGCCTGGTCCTTACCCATATTGTTTCAGACTTGTTGGCTCGGGTCATGGATTCAGAATGATAAATGTCCAAAGGAAAAGTTTAGCCCTTATTGATGACACCATGCATTGAGCAATTTCCAAGAAGTGGAACAGTAGATCACTCATATTATTTTCCAGAAACCTCCTGAAAAAATGTATGGAGTCAGTTGCCTTCTCTAACTACATGACTGAGGTTGTACAGTTGACCAAAATGGAAGCTCTGATTTATTGGAACTGACACTAATGTCAGCCTCCTGAAACAATGAGTGAAATCACAGCTATGCTTGTGTCTGGGATATTGATTGACTTTTCTGTGACTAATGTCTTTGATCCTGAACTTCCTGCCTTCTCTGTTGACAGATGAGGAATAGAAGTTGTGAAGTATATGTTGTTTGTAAACAACAAACAAACAATAAAATCTTGAACTAAAGATTTGTTTGGCCCTTTTTTGGGCATGTGGTTCACAATTCGTGAACTGCTGAGGTGGATTCAGTTGGAGATCGGCAGAATGCAAACTTGGTGTTCCCGCCTCCCTTACCTGATTGTAAAATGCAGCCAAGTGGGATCATTTTTTGCCTGTTACCTCTGTGCTGAGCATGCGACTGAACAGCGTTGTGCTGTGATCATGTGATGTAGCTAACACTCTGTTCTCCAATGTAGGCTATCCCTTTTAAAGGGAAGTTGGATTGGTCTTGGGAGCCAAATCATGGCAAGAGCAAGGCTATGTTTTTTTTAGGAATTGGGCTGAACATTGCTTTGCTCCCTTCACCGTCAGGTCAGATCATCTGTACATGATGGGGTCATGGTTCAAAGAGGTTGGGTGTGCTTAAAAACTGGAAGGACCATTTTGCCATGGTAAAGCAAATTGGGCATTTGGGAGCAATGCTCCCTTTCCATTGCAAGTAAAAACCTGGGCATCAGGTGTTGCTTTAACGGGCACAGGTCTGGCTTATATCTTACTCCTGCTGCATAGCAGTCACTGGAACCTCATTTTGATTGATCTGATTGTCAAAAATGAACAATGTCCACAAGGACACAATGTATAAATCTCTAGAATAAGGGCAAAAAATGTACAAGGTGACATCCTCATTCTGATGGCTACCTTTGTGTAACTTGCATCAAGTTATAAATAGACACTTGGTATGCAAACATCAAGTGTCACTAAGTGCTTGAGGTTCTACCTGACTGAGTGTTACAATGGGCGGGTCTGGTCACATTGGCGCAGAACACTCCATTCAGTCGGACCATGCCATACCACCTGCCCTCATGGAGACGTTTATACAGAAAACTACCTTTGACCCTAGTGCATCCGACAGTTGCCCACATGTAATGTCCTCAAAGCCCTGTGGGGAATTATAGTGGATCCTTTCAGATGATTCCCTGAACAGGTTGTCAGTTCTTTAGAAGCATACCTCCATGCCAGAACTTCCAAACTAGCATCACGATGTACTTTAAATGGTGCTGAGAAGGGTGTTCCTCATCAGTTCCTTCCGGCACACATGGAATCTCACCCCTTTCACACTTGTCCTCGAGGTGGCTGTGGTGGGGGAGAGGCTGTCATCCATTTCCTTTTGGAAAGTGCCTTTGCAAAGCAGGTCTGGAAAAAATTGCAGTGGTTTTAGTTGAGCTTCATACTGAACAGCTCCATAACATAGGACTTTATTCTCTGTGGGCTGTTCCCAGGGATGCCACCATGCAAAGACGACTATTAACTGGAGGACCATTAACCTGGTGAAAGATGATCTTTGGCCTGCCTGAAATTTGTTCTTCCGGTGCAAAAATGCTGTCAGTGACTGGGTTTTGCAACTTGGTACATTTCAAAGTCAAGGACTATGAGTTGAAGGCCCCACTTAAGCTTGAGGTAGCTGCCACAAAAGCACAATAGGGAAGGGCCACTAAGACCGTCTGCTGTTTAACACTGAGAGGTTGGAAACCATGTAAAATTCCTCGGGTTGCATCTTTGACATTGAATAAATATTGTAAATATAGGCTGTAATTGTAAGTGCAGTAGTTACTTCAGAGTGTCGCTTATTGTATATTGAAAGAAACTGATCTTGTTTCAATTTTGTAAAGTCAAATTTGAACAATGCATTTTTAAAAATATTTTTGAAAAAAAAACTATGTTTTTCAGGTCTGACAGCATCTATGGAGAGAGAATAGAGCTAATGGGAGCGATTCTCCTAGCCCGCTGTGCTGCTCTAGCAGCGAAGCAGGCTGGGAGACATCAGCAGAGGATGTTTCATGGGTTTCCCACTGGACGCCTGGGCTTCTGCACCTCTCCCAGCCAAATATTTCCAGTGTTATGGCTGCGCCGGAAATCAGTGCGGAGTTGATTACAATAAGGAAATCTTCATTTCCGTGTCATAGCGGGCCCAGTGACTTCAGTCTCTGGGCTCACTAGCATCTCCCGCAACCCAGCCCCGCTCTCCCCCACTCCCCGCAAGGAGTGGTTCACTCCAACAGGGTTTACAACTGCTCCCCACGAATGGGGAACAGGCGGCCAAACCCACTGGAGGGAACAAAGGCCATTGAGCCCCCCACAGGAGGTCGAGGGTAAAGGGGGTGCCCCTTGGGCAGTACCAGCCTGGAAGTGCCAGCCTGGCACCCTGGATCTGCCCAAGGGGAAAACTGGCAATGCCCACAGGGCATCGGGCAGTGCCAGGGGTGCAGGGCCAGAGGGGGTGGTGCCTATTGGGGCTGCAGGGCCTATTGGAGGGATGATCGCTGTGGGTATGGGGTCCCACTGCCACTCTGCATTCAGGATTGCTGGCAAAGGGACGGAGAATGGCGATCGGGGCTGGCCATCTGGGTGGGGGCACGGTCGTGGCTGCTCAAGGGGGGGTGGGATTGGGACTGCTGGGGAGAAAAATGGGAGATTGAGGCTGGCCGGGTGGATGGTGGCAGGGAGGACATTGGGGCTGGCCCGGAGAGGTCTGGGAGGCTAGTGATTGGGGGGCAGGAGGCTCTGCAAGGCCAGTGATGGGGGATTGTGGGGAAGGCCAACAGTTGGGCAGGCCAGTGATTGGGAGGCCAGCAATGCGAGGCCACTGCACATGCGCCAATCTCCATGCTGACAGATCGGCGCATGCGCAATGGCCCGCTCAGCACTATGCTGCCGGCCTCTCGGGCAGGAATAGACCCCGCCCCCTGATTTTCAAAGTGAATCCTGCTAGGGCACTCTGTGATGCACAGAGTGTCAGAGATTCATTCTGAAAATCACGCTAAAAAAATCGGTGGTAATTACTCCCATTTTCACACGAATTGGGGACTTAGAATTTTTTTGGGAGAATCCTGGCCAACATTTCGAGTCTGGATAACCATCATTGTTAAGCTCTGACAACGGGTTATCCAGACTCGAAACATTAGCTTTATTCTCTCTCCACAGATGCTGTCAGACCTGCAGAGACTTTACAGCATTTTCTGTTTTCGTTTCAGATTCCAGCATCCACGGTAATTTGCTTTTATCTATGTCCTTCAGTCATTGCCTAACCAAACTACTCATAGTGATGGACATTGGAGTTCTTCATCCAGAGTTTATTGCTCTCCTCAATGCTTCTTCCAAGTGACATTCAACATGGAGTAGCACTGAATATTCAGCAGAGGAGGGAGATGATAATCAGCATGAGCTTTCATTGCCATGTTTGACCTGATGCAATGAGCCTTTGAGGGGTCTGGAGTCAGTGTTCAGAACTCCCAGGGTTACTCTCTCTCAACTATATACTGTGCTGCCACCTCTGGTATGTTTGACCTGCCAGTGGGACATACGCAGGGATGGTTGGCTGAAAGGAATTATTTTGTGAGTGTGATAGTCAAGTTGTACATAGTTCGATGAACTCCAACAGCAGATGTTGATCCATTTTGTAATTTTTTTACAGCTATTTTGTCAAGAGACCCATGAAGTTTTTGGATTCTCCTTTCATTTTCCAGTTTGATTTTTTTTCTGACTATCTGAATTATTTTTTCTGAACATTTTATCACCCCTTTCTGCCAAAAAAAACCCCATACAAATTAATGTTGTACATTGTATTTCGGCAGAATGTAGAGATTTGAATGTACACTTTTCATGTACATTTGTTAACATTTATACTAATCGGTGACAGTTGCAGTATTTGTATTTATTACTCAGTAAGCATGGTCCATGTGATCTCAGTCAAATAGTTGCCTTTTAATTGTCCATTGCAAAACAGTAAATGTTCCATTTAAATCAGCAAGTACTTTAACAAAACATGTGATTTCTCAGTTTGAATGCCTGATAATATGCCAACTACGAGTTTAATGAGCATACATTCTATTCCAAATAAGCTTCCATTGTCTTAGGATAAAATATAAGCATTTTATACTGTTCACATGACAATCTCCTGCACACTAGATGCTCAAATTATTTTTATTTGATAGCATGGCACCAAATTTTAGGGATGGCAAATTAATTTAGTGCTTACTTCTGATGTAGTTGAAATTGCACAGTCTGTCTTATCTGTGTCTCTGCCTTCCAGCCTATGAACTCAAGCAGTTGTGCAGCCTTGTTCGAAATATTAACAGGAAACTGAAGAGAGAAGAAACAAGTCAACAGTTATCTATCATCCGATTGAAACAAGCTACTTTAAGCCAGCCTTGCTTTTGGGTACAGTCTTATCAAAGATATCCTGTTTCAAAAAAAATGTTACTTCGCCCATGAGAATGTTCGGTATCTCTGTTAGTGTCAGAAGCAGAAAAAAACAGTCACGTATGTTCAGCCATCTCCTATATATATGTTTCTGACAGGATATCGGATGGTCATTCTTACTGCTTGAAGATATCTCTCAATTTGGATCTTTATAGCTGTATCAGCCTTTGCTCTTTGTACTGCTGCCGCTGGTCCTTTTCTGCCAAATGCCTTACAGGATTGGTGGAAAATTGGTTACTTCCTTGGTGTATGTAGAAGGAATGCACATGGTGTGCTAGACTTAGGTGTTTTAGTAATTGCATCAAAAATTGGGATTGTACTTGAGCTTCAGTGACTTACAAGGATTACTTTGCATTTATGTCCATCCTTGAGTAGCTCTTCAATGTTTTGGGCTTGCCTGACATATTCTGGAATGTCACCATGGGAGTGGATGGTGCGATCACCAGTGCAACAACTCTTGTCTGTTAGCTCTGTATTTGAAAAATCATAGTACGTACCATTTTCTCTGCATCTGCTGATGAAATATTTATGAATTCTATCGGCTTTAGTCAAAATGAGATAGAGCCATAGAGTCATAAAGGTTTACAGCATGGAAACAGGCCCTCCGGCCCAACTTGTCCATGCCGCCCTTTTTCTTAAAAAAACCCTAAACTAATCGCAATTGCCCGCATTTGGCCCATATCCCTCTATACCCATCGTACCCATGTAACTATCTAAATGCTTTTTAAAAGATAAAATTGTACCCGCCTCTACTACTACCTCTGGCAGCTTGTTCCAGACACTCACCACCCTCTGTGTGAAAAAATTGCCCCTCTGGACACTTTTGTATCTCTCCCCTCTCACCTTAAACCTATGCCCTCTAGTTTTAGACTCCCCTACCTTTGGGAAAAGATATTGACTATCTACCTTGTCTATGCCCCTCATTATTTTATAGACCTCTATAAGGTCACCCCTCAGCCTCCTACTTCCAGAGAAAAAGGTCCCAGTCTATTTAGCCTCTCCTTATAACTCAATCCATCAAGTCCCGGTAGCATCCTAGTAAATCTTTCCTGCACTCTTTCGAGCTTAATAATATCCTTTCTATAATAGGGTGACCAGAATTGCACACAGTGTTCCAAGTATGGCCTTACCAATGTCTTGTACAACTTTAACAAGACGTCCCAACTCCTGTATTCAATGTTCTGACCGATGAAACCAAGCATACCGAATGCCTTCTTCACCACTCTGTCCACCTGTGACTCCACTTTCAAGGAGCTATGAACATGTACCCCTAGATCTCTTTGTTCTGTAACTCTCCCCAACGTCCTACCATTAACTGAGTAAGTCCTGCCCTGGTTCAATCTCGCAAAATGCATTACCTCGTATTTATCTAAATTAAACTCCATCTGCCATTCGTCAGCCCACTGACCCAATTGATCAAGATCCCGCTGCAATTGGAGATAACCTTCCTCACTGTCCATCATGCCACCAATCTTGTTGTCATCTGCAAACTGACTAACCATGCCCCCTATGAATTCTAGTTGATGAATATAGAAGCTTAACTTCTGAACCAGTCTTTCAATACAGTCCATGAGGGTGATTTTCCCAAAACAAAACTAAGTGCCCAATGGGCGGGAAGATGGGAGCTTTTCGCAACCATTTCTTTGGGGCATTCTTGGTCAGATGAATTCCCGGCACTTTGTGCTTCACAAAGTCTGCTGGGGGATTCATGGTGGTAAGCGGGGCGGTGGGGGGGGGAATGAGGAGCTAATCTGGCCCGAGAGGCTGGCATCAGCGCGCTGAGCAAGTCACTGTGCATGCGCCAATCTACTCGCAGGGAGATCGGCACATGCGACTGGTCCCGGGATCAGCGGCCTCCCGATCGCCAGCCACCCGCCGTCTTCCCCAACCCCATCCCCCATGATTGACAGCCCCAAAACCCCATCCCCCATGATTTCCCAGTCTCCCTATGTCTTCCCTAACCCCCCGCCCAATCGCCGGCCTCCCCAAACCCCCCAACCCAGGCCAGCCCTGAACCCCCCCCTCCTCCTGCTGGGCCAGCCCTGATCGCCAACCCTCCTGGGCCCCCCCCCTGATCCCCACACTCCCCATGGCCAGCCTCGATCACCCCTTCCCACCTCCACCGATCCCTAATGCAGAGTGCACAGCACCTCCCTAGAAGGCCTACCTCAGGACCTGCCCCCCTTGGCTCTGCCCAGTGGGAAGTGCCAGGGTGCCCAGTGGACATTTCCAGGGTGTCAGGCTGGCAGTGCCAGGCTGGCACTACCCAAGGGACAACCCCTGCCCTTGACCTCCTGGGGGGGGGCCTCAATGGCCTCTGTTCCCACGAGCAAGGCCATTACGCTTGGTCCCCGTTGATGAGGACCAGTTTTAATCCCCGCTGGTGAGAACCTCAGATGGAGTGGGGGGAACATTAATGAGCCCAGACGATACCATTTCAAGCTCACTAATGATATTGAAATTAAGATTTAAATATTGTAATCAGCCTTGTTCTGTTTTCCAGTGCAAGGCTAATTATGCCATAAAAAACGGCCCAGGGAAGTCATGACTGGCGTCCTACAACCCCCCTACTGACATTTCGGGGCCCGCTGCGATACTCAAGCAGTGCAGTGGTCTGAGAAAATTGCGCTCCATATCCTTTGGGGATCTTTTCGCTCTTCTGCTGTTGACCCTGATGTGTTCAGCTTGTGCAAACCTTTATTCGCAGTTCCTAGGCACAATTTTATGGCTTGTTTCTCTGATTAAAATACACATGAATCAAGAAAGCATAGCTCTCTATGCTTTTAAATATTTGAATTTAGATAGTAGGTTAGCTACATCCCATGGGGAATTTTGTGCAGATTTTGACAATATCTCTTTGACCATCCTTCTTGTTTCATTCAATTTATTGTCCAGCAACTCCTCAAAGCACCCATTTAAATCACAATCTTCTCTGGCCCGATTATAATGGTTTTATTTGTTTTTCTTCTATTTGTCTCTCACTCACTCGCTTTTGATCCAGCCCACACCTCAATCATTCGACTTTCCTGATCAAGCTAACCAGGTGCTGGTCCCCTCGACATGTTATCCCACTCACGGAACTGACAGGCTATGCACTGCAATCTCACCACAAGGAATCCATCTGCTTACAAGCTCTTTATTTCAGCACTGTGTCCTCAAATCTTTTCTGTGCAGTCAGCATTGCTGCATTATCAACATTGTCTAATGCTGCAAACTTGTTGTTTTTTGACTAAAACACCGAGAGTCATCTCATACCATGTAGCATGATCTAAGGTTGTTCATCATGTTGTACTTGTATTTAAACGGTGCTGCCATGCTGTTTGACCACTGCTGCCACCATGTCATGCTTTTTAAAATTTATTTATCAGTGTCACTCGTAGGCTTACATTAACACTGCAATGAAGTTACTGTGAAAATCCCCCAGTTGCCAAACTCCGACGTCTGTTCAGGTACACTAAGGGAAAATTTAGTACCTAACCAGCACATCTTTGGGACTGTGGGAGGAAACTGGGGCACCCAGAGGAAACCCACGCAGACATGGGGAGAACATGCACACTCCGCACAGACAGTGACCCAAGCCAGGAATCGAACTTGGGTCCCTGGCACTGTGAGGTAGCAGTGCTAACCACTGTGCCACCATGCCATCCTATCATTTTGTAATGATATAAAAGCACCAATCGCTCATAAAGGGTTGTGTAACCATATTGTGGGTTAATTTACTTAAACTCAGCACATGGCAACAATTATACAAAGGTAGAAAGCTTGAAGACATCAGCAGTAGAGCTTTGTGTGCTGTGTCCTGCTCATAGGCCAAAGTGAAACTATTGCTGGATCACCTGAACATAAGGAATAGGAGCAGGAATAGGCCATTCAGCCCTTTAAGCCCTGCAAGTCTGCTCCACCATTCAATGAGATCATGGCTGATCATCAACTTCAACACCATTTTCCTGCACTATTCCAAGATCCCTTGGTATTTTTAATATGTAGAAATCCATTGATCTCAGTTTTGAACATATTCAGGACTGAGCCTACATGGTCCTCTTGGGCTGAGAATTCCAAAGATTCACCACCATCCAGTGATGAAATTCCTCCTCATCTCAGCCCTAAATGGCCTCGTCCTTATTCTAAGACTTGTGTCCCTTGGTTCTAGAACTCCCAGCAAGGGGAAACATCCTTCCTCCATCTACCTTGTCAAGCCGTTAGAATTTTGTATGTTTGAATGAGATCACCTCTCATTCTTTAAATGCCAGATAATAAATGCCCTGTTTATTAATTTTTGCCCATAGGAAAACCCTTCAATTCCAGGAATGAATTTACTGAACTTTTGTTGCACTCCCTCTGTGGCAAGTATATTTTTACTTTAGTAAGGAGACCAAAACTGCACACAATACTCAAAACGTGGTCTCACCAAAACTCAATATATCGTTGCAGCAAGACATTTTTACTCCTATACCCAAATCCTTTAATAATATAGGCTAAAATACAATTTACCTTCTTAATTGCTCACTGTGCCTGCATGTTAGTTTTCAGCGACTCACTTCCTTGCTCGTGATGGCATGCTCCTATCCTTTAAACATATCCTTTAAAGGTATATTACAAGATTTGAGACTATTCAATTCCAGAACCAAGTATAGAATTCCAAAATGCCAAACATATTTCTACTCGCGATTGTATTAATTTTTTTTTTTAACCTTGATCAACAGTGTAAATGTAGTCAAAATACTACCAAAATTCTCCTGTGAATAAAAAACTTACTTTGTGTCTAACAGTGTTTCTTTAAAGTCTATCAAGGTCAAATTCACATGAATAATTCCCTTTTTCTGAAGTATGCAGAGTAAGCAGATTCTCAGTGTTCCAATTGACTGATTTCTACTGTCTATTGCTACAATTATATAAAGTTGCTAAAACTGATGGGCCATCTATAACTGAACAATAATCACAGCATGTCCTTGGCCAAAATACACAACTAAAAGCCATCACAAAGTAAGCATCAAATCAAGGGTGCAATTCTCCCAAAGTTTTCAAAATGAGGGGGGCGATTTTCCCAAAAGTGCTGAATTGGTGGGAAAACTGTTCTAAATCACGACTGTTCTCTCAGCTCAACTTCGCATTCAAATCTCTCCACTCTGTGCACTGTAGAGGTCCCAATCGTGAATCTCATTAAAAATCCAGAGGGGCAGGGCCTATTCGCGCCAGAGTCTGACAGTTCTGGAACTCTACGCATGTGCAATGCTCCAATCTGTCATTCTCCCCGTTTGATGGCTAGCTCGATCGTTGGCCAGCCCGAGACCCCGACAGTGCTGCCCCTCCAGCAATTGTGGTCCCCACAGCAATTCCTGGGCCAGCCCTGACCCCCCCACCCGAAGCGCCCCAATATCCAGCCCCCCGCACCCAGCAGTGGTGATCCCCCCACCTCCCTCACCCCAGCAGACACCCCCTCCCCGCTGGCTCGCCCCACATCAGACCCCCCCGGGAGGCAGGAACCACCCCCCCCCCCCCCCCCCCCCCCCGCCGGCAGACAACCCCACCTCCCAGCCCGCCCCGATCGCTAGCCTCCCTCTATCCCAGGCTGATCCTCCATGCAGAGTAGCAGCGGGCCCCTACCCCCACCAATTGCCCGAGGCCCTGCCACAATAGGCCCCACCCCTTGGCACTGCCCGATGGCCACTGGGCGGTGCCAAGATGCCCCTTGGGCATGGATACTTTGCCCCTTGGGCAGTGCCAGGGGGCACAGGCTGGCACTGCCAGGGTGCCCATGCCCAGGGGGCATCACCACCCCACTGCCCGACCCCCTGGGGGGGGACCCGATCGCCCCCCCCCTTCATTCCACCGAGGTCTGCGCTAGTTCCCCGAATGTGGGGAACTACTTTAAACCCCGCTGGAATGAGGAACTCCTGGCGGGGTGAAGATTCAATCGGGACCGACAAGTTCCCGATAATAACATTGAAAACATATTTAAATTACATTAAAAAAAGATTCAAATTATTTACCTGTCTTCCCGCCGTTTTCCAGTGTGGTCTGGTCTCCGACTGCTCTCCGGTTCTGGGAGATATGCATGCGTTCCCGGTGCATGTGCAAATCCCGGAACAAGGCCGACCACGTACATCTGCCAGCCTGACCCGCCAGAAAAGTTGCGGGTCGCGATGGGAGAATCGCCCCAGAGAACTCTGGTGGAAAATACGGTATAATTCCCACCTGGTGGGTTGGCATAATCTCACTCGAAATTCACTCACACTTCGACATTTTTTGGAGCTTGGGGTGATGTGTGCTGTGAATGAGATATTCGGGACCTAAAGATGCCAGCAAGGCCAACTTCTCAGAGATCAGAGCTCCATTTTTGAAGTGCTCTCTTATCAGAAAAATGCTACAGACCCCTCCAATCACTGGCATTAGGCCGTCCCGTTCCAGTTTCTGGCGCAGGTGCTCCTCCCAGCAAGTAAGCGACACCCTGCTCTGGGGTTGCCAAAGACTCCACCCCTTCAGGCCCTAGGTTGGTGGTACCAGGGAGCAGTGCGGTGGCACTGTCCAGCCATGTACCTGACCAGCTAGGGGCTACAATGGCCTCTGAGTCTCCTGCCCATGTCATCATGTCTGGACTCAAATTCAACAGTGGCTGCGAGAATGAATTGTACCCGCCTCTACTACTACCTCTGGCAGCTTGTTCCAGACACTCACACCCTCTGCGAGAATGTCTGAATTCAACAGTGGCTGCGAGAATGTCCTCATTGAGAAACCCTTGCATTTCAATGTCTGAGTGTTGTCAGTTGCTTGCATTGGTTATAACCAGCCTCCAGTGAATGCATGCTGTTCAGGTATAACAGGCAGAAAAAAATCCAATTTAAAAAAATAAACTCAGACTGTACACCTACAATTTCTAGAAAGTACTTCAGAGTAGAAAAAAAGCCCTTTACAAAAATGAACTCAAGACTGAACAGCTACGCTTTTGAGGAAGCATTTCAGAGTTAATGGACAGTGAAGTGCCGTATAAATAAACAATCATAATCCCTCCTTTGAGGGAGCCAGGAGTAGCCACTCAAGGGGGTGTTAAGGTTCATGGGGCAAGAAATGGAATGTAAACAAAGCACCTCAAAGCCTTTAAAAGATACAGTGGGAAGACTAGCCCGTGCAACCTGATAACTCTTTGAAATTGACATGCTGAGATAGTTCAAAAGCCATAGGGAAAAAGGTAGCCTATGACTGCTTCCCAATGGAGATTCTGACCTGAACCCCTCCAGCCCAGCCTGAGCCTCCCACTCCCAATCCCTACCTCCCTTGTAGGACACTTCTCTGCATTCTGGCAGCAGATACTTTACTGATGGGCACACTGGAGGTGAATGTTGAGCCCCTTGGAGTCCATGATACCTGGCCCCACTTTTAGGGACCTGTAGTGATTGGCACCCAGATAATTTCCGGCTGGTGGGAGCAGGACCATACAGGGATGCTGCTGCATTTGACTTAATCTTGCTAAAATTATTAAATTTGTTCCTGAGGCTAACCGGGCCAGAGAATCTCATCCCAAATGTTTAAATTAAATAATTCCATGTTCTATACAAACATCAACAAATCATCCTTCTGCATTTCTTAGCATCTGTCTACTATGTGCTTTTGTTTGCACTGGTACTCCGAAGCAATGCTACCACAGTAGCTACAAGATGGCAACAGAAGGCTGCTAAATTTCAGAAGCAAAGATTTTAGATAGCCTTGTAGGTTGACTGCAAAAGGTTTTGGCCCAGAAGGCCTAGCTTTAGATTGCACAAGTACACTAATTGAGTTGACCACTATTTTTATTCTGGAAAGGAAGGGGTCCAAGCTCTGCGCCAAACCTTGTGCAAAGTTAGTGCTGGAGTCCTACATGCTCCTTGACATTGCACACAGATGTTCTGGCATGCCTTTCAGTATGATGAATTGTGTAGATAGAATTGAGGAGCAGCCATAAATATGGGTGGAGTGGCCACAAAGTGCAAGGAGGCCCAGTCATTGATAACGAGAAGGGAGTGACCATGAATCACAAAAGGAATTGGTTAGTTCGGCCGCATTTGGAATACTGCGTCCAGTTCTGGTCGCCACACTACCAGCAGGACGTGGAGGCTTTGGAGAGAGTACAGAGGAGGTTTACCAGGATGTTGCCTGGTATGGAGGGGCTTAATTATGAGGAGAGATTGGGTAAACTGGGGTTGTTCTCCCTGGAAAGACGGAGGATGAGGGGAGACTTAATAGAGGTGTATAAAATTATGAAAGGCATAGATAGGGTGAACGGTGGGAAGCTTTTCCCCAGGTCGGTGGTGACGTTCACGAGGGGTCATAGGTTCAAGGTGAAGGGGGGGAGGTTTAACACAGATATCAGAAGGACATATTTTACACAGAGGGTGGTGGGGGCCTGGAATGCGCTGCCAGGCAAGGTGGTGGAGGCAGACACACTGGGAATGTTTAAGACTTATCTAGACAGCCATATGAACGGAGTGGGAATGGAGGGATACAAAAGAATGGTCTAGTTTGGACCAGGGAGCGGCACGGGCTTGGAGGGCCGAAGGGCCTGTTCCTGTGCTGTATTGTTCTTTGTTCTTTGTTCTTTGAATGATGAGGAGCAGTCTCTCTGTGACACAGAAAAGAATTTGAAAAAAATTCTAATTTTGAAGAAGTGATTTGTGGGGTGTGGTGGAGCCAGAGGAAACAAAGACACATGATTAATTTATTTCATAGCTAAGTCGAGTTTATTATATAATTTATTATACAATTTATTAGTGTACAATTAAATTAACCAGAAAAAAGGGATAAATTACAATTAAATATGAAAGTTTCAGAATTTTAATTGAATTAAAATTGGACATATATAAATAATTATTATATAAATAATTAAGTAAAGAATAAAATAAACAAAAGTCAAGAAGCAGAGCAAATATGCAGGAACTGGAGGAGTTTAAAAATAATCCTGAATTCTAATTTAGTTCTAATTAAGCAACTAAATACATAAAAGAGGGCTATATAGGCTTGGCAGTACAGGTGGTGTGCCAGAACTGCAGCGTTTGCAAGTTTATGGAGTGCAATGCAATCCCAACCAACGGCATCTGCAGTAACATTTTGCAACTCCAAAAATTTCAGCTCAAAGTTGTTGAGCTGTAGTTTGAGGTACAGACACTGTGGGGCATTACAGTGGGGACAGTTGCCTCAATCTTTGATCCTGAAGGCAATCACATCCTTTAGGTTGGACAGTGTTGACTTATTATCAGATGGAGTATAAAGTGCGGAAATGTCATGCATGTTATTCAGTTGATGGTAAGAACTGAAAAGCAGAATATATATAAAAAGATGTGGAGTTTTTATAAATGTTGTTTCGATGGACTTGTGTGTACTTATACAAGGAACACAAAAATCGATATACTGGTGCAGCAAGCAATTAGGAAGGTAAAGAGCATGTTGGCCTTTATGCAAAGTTATTAGAGAAAAAGGAATTTTCGCAACCCGCCCACTGGGAATCGAAGCGGGCGGGACACGGATCATGTAAAGGTCCGTTAACCTCAGATGGGATTTTCCAACCTTGGGATGAGCGTGGCCAGAAAATCCCGCCCATAGTGTCAATTTGGGTGAAATCAAAATAACAAAGGCCAGAAACACACTTGTGAGTGTATTTTATGGATCCCTAATTGTTGTAGTAGTGTAAGGAAGAGTATAAATCAGAAAATAAGAGGTGAACATAACAAGTATAATACAGTAATCATCTCCATAAATCTTAATCTTCATAAAGACTGTCTCCCAGTTGAGACAGGAAGGAAAAAGATAAATAAATCCACTGAACTACTCATAAAATTATCATTCTTATTTTCAACAATGGAAAAGGCTACTTTGACTAGACATGACTCATATCAAGGGAATTACTAACCTTCATACAAACTAGCAGAGTCCTGTTATCTTTAAACTGGGGACTAATGCCCCTTCCTGGAGCCACACAAAGCTTCTTTGCATTTCTCAATAAAAATCCTGGCCACCAGAGACGCTGTGTCTCCAAACACAAAGACAGCTGTTTGTGACTCCTAATATGTAATGTGGGGTTAATGACCCAATCGTTACCTGCTCCAAAACACAATGGGTTTCAACCAGAGTCCTCGCTAGTCAACTCCAAAATCACACTGTCATATGACCGAGACTTGAGTTGTCTGAATTTCTTTAATTAATAAGCCATTGGATCTTATCGCATTCATTCTTTGACCTCTGAAGAGAATAGTAACTCCAGGCAGGCAAACAGCTCGTCGCTGTCCACCATCTTACCATCAAGCAGGCAGCAGCAGAAAGAACTTTATCCAGGTGAATTGTCTAGCCCTTATTTACACTTGAACTATGGGAATATTGGAACTGGTGCCTTCAAGACTAAAAAGGAAGAAATTACAGAAAGCAAACATTGTAGAGTAGAAATTACAAAATGGAAGAAGAAAAAGGCAGAGACATAAACAAAACTTTTTAATCTATCTTCAACATAGAATACACAAAAGCATATTGGAAATAGTGGGAAAACAAGGGAGGAACTTTACAGCCCTCACCACGTTTTTGATGGCCAGGCCACATAAAAGTGGGTGGTCATCCTACTACTTTCCCGCTCATCCCTGAACTTACCTCCGTATTACAGGGGGTGGTAAGGGGTCAGTCAGCCAGTCTGCCTTTAGCCCTATTGAGACCCTTAAGTTGCCAATTAGAGCCCACTTAAGAACTTCATTTCCCCTCTGCTACCATAATACCTTAGATGGGGGAAGACAGAAGGAAGGTGACCTTCCCACAACTTTAACAGCTTAGGCTAAAAGGCCTAAGAAGGGGAGAATATTTTCTTTGGAGGAGTCCCCCTTGCCCATCAAGGGCACTTCCTCCTAAGGTGGTAACATTCAATTTTTACCTCCACCTCGGCCTCCCGTCCTTCGGTCCCTGATCCCTCCAGGTACCCCCCAAAGGTGGGACTTCCTGTGATTGAGAGGCAGAAGTCCAACTCCCACTTTGTTAAGGTTGCCTTAACATATTATTGCTGTGAGGTAGCCTATTTTAAAGTCAGTGAGATGGTGACCAACTTTTTGACTGAGGGGGTGAGGAATATGCAAACATGGGGAACTTAAAAACAGTTATTAAAAAATAGTACTCGGGAAATAAATTGAACCAAGCATCAACAATTCCCCTGATTTAGATTACCTGCATCCTAAGTTTAAAAGAGTTACAGATATAATAATGCAGTTCTTTTGATCTTCCAGAATTTCCTAGAATCTCAAACTGCCTCTATAGATTGAAAGGTAAACCTATTGTTTGAGAAAGAAGACAGAAAGAGAAATAACTCTAAACACCAGTTAGCCTGACATCAGTAGAAGGGGAAATGCTAGAATAATTTTAGGGATGTGGCAACAGGGCACTAAGAACATCATAATATGATAGGGTACAGTCATCATGGATTTAAGAAAAAGAAATCATGTTTGACAAATCTGTTAAGAATATTTTGAGGTTGTAATGAGCAGGGTAGATATAGGAAATTTAATACCCAAGTGAGCTCTGGATAATCAGTCATTCAGTATATTCGAAACAAATTGATAGAGTTTTGAGTACGAAAGGAAATTAAGGGATATGGGGTTAGTGTAAAAGGTAGAATTGAGTTAGAAGGTCAGCCTTGATTTTATAGAATGGCAGAGAATGCTTGAAAGGCTGAAGGCCTACTCCTGCTCCTATTTTAATGTTCTTATCTAATGCACCAAGCATTTCAATGTGCATACATGTCAGCCTTCTTCTGTAGTTTGCCCCTTCAAGATGCTCACCTGAGTCCTCTACAGCAGAACACGTGTGCAACCTTACTCTCCAGGACACCAGCACTTGTGCAAACATTATCATCTGTCCTGCCTGCAGGCCATGCATTTTTGGTGTCCCACCACATGTATATCCCACCTCTAAGCTCTCCCCTAAAGTAGTCACAGTGTCAGTATGAACTGAACAGATGGCTGTGAGAGTGAACTAAGTCATGGTGATTCTTAATCATGTAAAGAAACATATTATTATTTTTAATATTTTGGGGGTTCATTGTGTTATTTTGTGAAATAGGTTGTGTGTATGTGCCTGTGCGTGAACAGAATTTAATTAAGATGGGGACTGATTGTCCATAAAGTTTAGGACATCAAAAGAAGTTTGGGTGTGAAAGGCATGCACTTGAAGTAAATATGGCCAAGTTGAATTTTGTATAAGTAAATAAGTTGTGGGTAGAATTTTGCATTGGGAAATAAAGAGGGTTTGTTGATTTTAACTGCTAAATTTCAAAGGGGAAGAAAAAGAGTTTACAACTTAGAAAAGGTCATTTAGAAATAAGGCAAGGTTATTAAATTTTATTTGACCCAAAAATGGGAGTAATAGGGAGAACATGAAAGCTTTTATACTCTGGGAAAGCTAAGTTTCAGAGATGAGCTAAGGACAATGGAATCAAGATGAAAGAGCAAAAATAATACTTAAGGAGGGATTGGTAACTGAATTTTGGAATGACCATGAGAGACCTACTGGAGTGCAGCTTGTTGCTGGAAAAGAGCAATGAAAGACAAAGTGAGGTAGCTTTCCAGCTAATCCAGAAAATTGCCTTTTTTTTCAAAAAGTAGCGTTTTGGGTTAAAGTTTCTTGAATTTCCTCAGGAGACTGGGAGACAGTAAGAAACCTGGTGACAATCATTCCTGCAGCAACAGTGGGTTTGCCTTGTGGTGATATTACTGAATTTTTATAGTTAAACACAAGGAATTGTTGCCTGAAGGGGTGTTTATTTGTGAGTCTAACCAAGTAAAAGGTCTTTTTGGGGGAATGTTCTGTAAGATTATTTTTAACTGTGTAAATGTAATCTTATGGGTTTAAGTTTTCTTTTTTTGATAAATGTTTTAATGCAATGTTTAAAATCACAAAAGCATTACTGGAATTTGCTGCTTCTGAATTCAGGAAACTAATTTTCTCGTTGCCAAAAGAAAAAAACAGTTGTGATATGTAAACTAATTTTCCCTTTGGGATTTGGTTTGCACAACAATCAACATCTGTCAGATTATAACAATGATAACTAGCTTCCTGCTCTTCCACCCTTTGTTCTTCTAACTTTTGTTAATTTACCACTGCCTGGTCAAGATGCAGCTCTAGTGTATCTGAAAGGTAAAAGACACAAGAGTAGAGTTGTTGTGTGAGAAAGGGAAATATAAGTTATACACGTTAACCCCACCTGCAGCTTCTAAATCAGAAGATATTAATGTAGTCAGATGGATATGAGAAGGAAAATTTGGAAAGGTGATGTCATCATCTTCAATGGTTTCAGCTCTGCCAATGGCCACAGGTGCAAGTCAAATGATGGTGAGAATAATCTCCTCCATGAGGATTCAGCCACATCTGTTCTCCACTAGCACCTACCACTTCCAGATGTATACAACCTTGTCCTGCTAGACATACAAACGAGTATAATTGAGTGGTGAATTGCAATCTGTTTGGGAGATATAGCTGTATTTGTTTCATTATTGGTATTGTGTGCAAACTGAGAGAGGTGGACGTGAGGCTTGCAGCAGCTAAATGTGTGAGGGTGAGCGAAGATATATATATGTGTGGTATAAGTCCTGAGTGATAGACGTTATTGGTAGCTGAGTGATGGAGATGTGGTGCATTAAGTAGCGTATGAGGCTAATAGTGTAGTTAGTATGATGTGGCATTTGAAGATGCATTTCGTGTGAAATTGTTGAACTTTTGGCAGCATTGTACCCAAATCCTCAGAGCTAGACTCCTGGTATTGAGTGCCACAGCTAACTGGTCTCACTGTGTTTGTAAAGTTTGTTTAGAGGACCTCCTGGATCAGATTTCTCTTCCTACACTAAGGCCTCCACAGCAGCGTCAACAAATTTGGAGCCCACTTTTCTGTTCATGTAACTTTCTTCAGTCTCTAGCAGGTGAGAGACAGTTGTAAAATGACTTGCAGCACTTTCTGCAGCCAGAATGCACATCCCTTTAAGAGGTGCAGGCTGGTTTTAAATAGTGCAACTTAACAGCAAAACTAGCCTCTCACAGTTTTAAGTCCCCTGCTGAGATGTACAGCCACTCAACAGCGTAGCATTGCTGGCTGTATGCTGTAATCGTGTTAATGAACATGAAGTTGGCGTGTTTCTTGCATCAGAAGCATTGGGCACAGCTTGATCCCGCATCACAATCACCATGCCCATTTTTGGGGGCTACCAAATTTAGCCCATTATTATTTAATTTAGAATGAATATCAGATTAGGTTAATAGAAAGTCTTGAAAATGAGCTAATTTTTATCTGTGGTTTATAAAATCCTGATTTGAGAGAACCCTGCAATACCAAGGAGCAGCTGTGCCTTTTTTTCCTTTTCCTCTGAACTCCATGCTCTTGTAGGATCCTCAAACCCTGATGTCATTTGCCATCAATCAAAATCTAAAAATAGAATAACAGTGAATTGTATAGCAACAAAGAACCTGCAGTACCATTTCTATACTCAAATCACGAGTGAACAAAAATGGGGCTTCGTTGTCATATCTAAAACAGAAAAGTGCAAGGGCTTCAACTTGGAATTCTGATGGAATCTTGAATTACTACTTGATACAACAATGGAGATTATGAATACACCAGAGAGAATGACTATTACATACATATATATATAATATATATTATATATAGTGTGGTCTGGGATAGAAGAAACATTTTCTGTTCAAAAGGACAGATGGTGCTTCAAAAATTATGAAGGAACTCACAAGTTGAACAAATTATACAGTTAAGTCTGTCTGTGATCACTTTTACCACATAAATGCATTTGAAAATATTCCCTTTGTTCAGTATTCAATATTACTTGAAGAATATTTATCTGGATGACTAGATGGCACAGTGCATTATGGCAGGGGACTCAAGACTTATTGCTTCAGAAACCACCCACCCCCCCCAAACCCCACCAAGCCCCCCCACCCCCCACCAACCCCTCTCACCCCACCCGTCCCCTCGTCTATAATTTTCATGATCCTGTAGAAAGCTTTTAAGACCACATCATTAGCACTAAAATCAGTTTAGTCAAGCTTCTAAGTGGTGGTCTCATGATACTCAATGGACAAGCTACAGAACAATTCTGGTACACTAAGACCAAGAAATATCTAAGCTTGCAACGTGGCAGGCAAGTATTATGCCCCAGTTTTAATCATAAAATTACATAAATAAGAAAGCATAAAGAGAGCTGCATGTTCCTAAACCTGTGCAGAACTCAGAATAAGCAGAGATGTGTATGAAATACGAATAAATATTCAACATTTTTTAAAGGTAGGATTTTGTTAATTGTTAATTGCTGGAACATTTGTGACCAAGAGTTGAACAGGCTTACTCAGGAGGCCCAGATGCAGTGTAAGAAATGGCAGCCAGCTTTGCAGCAGTAAAATAAATGCAATTCTTTCTCATGCAGTCATTTGAAGAAATATCTTCATATTTATTCGGTTTACTTACCAATAGTTATTACATTGAAATCCACTATAATAATTGAAGCTGAAAGTGTTGTAATAGCACAAACAACATGTAGCCTCATGTTAAGTTCATCTTGACTGTGCCTCCCCTCATCAGAATTTTTCATTGCCAGAAGCTGGATTTACTCTTACATGTGACATTAGTGCTATATACTCTTCAGATTCTGTTGATGGTTTTCATGTGTTCGGCTCTCAGCCACAGTTAGTATCTAGTTCCCTGTATGTCTATGTTGTGATACTTACTCTGGAGTCGTTGCACTGGCTTCTCACCACCTCTATTAGGATGAAAAGTTCCAACCTTTGCGATATTGCTGCTTTGAAGAGCATGTTGTTTTGCATACAAATTAACATATTACTGAATATGTAAATTGTTTTGGAATACGTCATCACAGGAAAGCTGATATATCATATAGCTGTAGCAGCATTGATCATCAGGTACTGAATACCTCTCCTTGAATTCAGTAAAGAATTCTTTGTTTAATTTAGCAATCATCATCATAGTTTGGTATGTATGTATTAAGAGTCAATAACTCAATACCGACCACTTGTTCAATTCCAGGGATATGTTGCGTCGCCACTGTGAACAACATAGGTACAGGTTGAATAAGCTGACAGATAAGGTACTGCGTATCAGGTAGGTATTCTAGACTTCTGATAAGTTCAGTGTTCCTTGCCCTCAATCCTTATTGGTTGCATAGAAGTGTTTCACACAGTTCTGCTATCCCACTATATAGAAGGATGCAAAGAACATCACTACCATTCAGCAATTTCATATAATCTCTACAATGGCAGAAGGAGGCCATTCGGCCCATTGAGTGTGCACCGACCACAATCCCATCCAGGCCTTATCCCCTTAACCCCATGTATTTACCCTGCTAACCCCCTGACATTAAGGGGCAATTTGGCATGGCCAATCAACCTAACCCGCACATCTTTGGACTATGGGAGGAAACCCATGCAGACACAGGGAGAATGTGCAAACTCCACACAGTCTCCTGAGGCCAGAATTGAAGCCGGGTTTCTGGCGCTGTGAGGCAGCAGTGCTAACCACTGTGCCTCCCATTGATTTGAGGTGGTGCTAAGAAGAAGGACAGTATCAATTAGAATTTTTTTTGACAGGCATCTTGTAACTTTCTTATGGACCCCTAAGAGGCAGCAGACCCCTGCTGAAAATTCATGGATTACAGGACTGGCTTCATCTCCAGATTATGAATTCCAATATAGAAGACTGGTTATAGAAAACCGCTGTTTTTGATTGTTGTAATTGGAATTGAAATGCGCAGTTTTAAAACAATTCCCCATGGATGTCGCTAAATAAATAATTTTGTGACTCTTAACATGATTCCTATTTGGTTTACAATCAAAACATCTAATTTGGCACTATTTTGCAAGTAGCAGACTCACTTCAACTCGAGATGAAGACTGAGAGAGGAAATAAAACATATGATATTGGTCACTTAAGGGTGACTCCAGGTCAGAGCAGTAAATTTTGTGGGGACAGAAGCTTTGCTTGCAACTGATCCATGCACAAGTCAAAGATTGTGCAAGTATTCAGAATAATTGTGCAATTGAGCTGAGTTTTAAAATGGCAGTCAGTTCACTGCACTTTAGCCTAGTCTTATGCCTGTAGCTATCCATTCCTGGTTATATTGAGCAAAGACTATAAAAACTAACCCGGGAAAATTGGGCCCATGATCATTCCCAGGTTTCCTTCACCCTTTTTTCCTGAATAGTTCAAATAAGTTTTTAACTTTTTCTCACAATGTGACATCTTGTAACTAAGGTAAAATTTTGTTGTCAAAATCATGTTGTTTATTGGTATTTGTCATTTTTAATATATCAATCATTGAGCAACTTGTGGCAACGAAGAGATACTCTATTAATTACAAACCACTACAAGGAGCTGGTCATTTTGCACCTTGCTGCCATTAGCTTTGTGAAAAAAAAACTTTTCCATTAGTTTTACCTGTTGGATTTGCAGATTAATTATCCATTAAACATATTACAAAAGTTAAGTCTGGTAATTAATAACTTACTTTACAGCATGATAATTAACGTCAATCAATCAAACTGTCTGGACAAAAACTCAAATAATCTAAACCATGGAATCATAATAGGCAGAATACAGACCATACCCAATCTGTTTATGCTTGCAATGTCTAAAACAAAATGTCTACTGTAAGATATGATTTCACGATGGGGCAGCACTTATTGGACAATCCTGAGTGTGCTAACAGCAAAAATTACCTAATTACTTAGACTTAGTTCATCCAGTCCCATGCGTGACACTGGGTAGCAAGACTCTGCGACCAGCCCAGGTCCATCCTACTTTTGAAAGTCCTCCTCAAATGTACTTTGACTTGTCTTCTTTGGCTTGGCCTCAGCTTCATTTCCATCTGTTGGTGTTCACTCTTCTGCCACTATGGTGGGATATATATCGAGGAGGTCAACCACTTGTCTGATTTCAGTCTCATTTGTCTCTCTGTCACGATGTTCCACCAGCTCTTGCCAGTTCTTCATAACACGTCTTCATTGGTGATGCCTCTTCATGTGATGCTTAGGGTCTTACAAAGGCAATGCTGGTGAAAGACATCCAACTTACATGATACCTTTGCTGTCCTCTTACATGTCTTGCTGGCAAAGATTGCTGTGAACAAACAAAGTTACAGCTTTATAGTTTATGCTGATGGTGTTGGCTGTCCAGACCTTGTGGGACCACTGGAACACCTTTGCTGCTTTGTCGATTCTTGGGTGGACATTTATCTCTACATGATCTTTCCTGGAGTTGTTGCTCCCTGGGTAGATGAAGTGGTCATTGTCCTCAATGTTCTGTTGTCCAGTAGATTGGGAGGGCTTTGTCGCTGTGCAGTCATCATTGTTTTGGTATTCTTGCAACTGATGCATAGACCAACTTTGGTGCTGTTACTCTCAAAATTGGTGGTCAAGTCTTGGAGTATTTAAAGTTTTAAAGTTTATTTATTAGTGTCATAAGTAGGCTTACATTAACACTGCAATGATGTTACTGTGAAAGTCCCCTAGTCGCCACACTCCGGCGCCTATTCGGGTACACTGAGAGAGAATTTAGCATGGCCAATGCATCTAACCAGCACACCTGTTCCTCTGTGGGAGGAAACTGGAGCACTCGGAGGAAACCCATGCAGACACAGCGAGAACATGCAGACTGCACACAGACAGTGACCTAAGTCGGGAATCGAACCTGAGTCCCTGGTGTTGTGAGGCAGCAGTGCTAACTACTGTGTCACGGTGCCGCCCTTGTGTATGATTCTTCATGATGTGGAGATGCCGGCGTTGGACTGGGGTGAACACAGTAAGAAGTTTAACAACACCAGGTTAAAGTCCAACAGGTTTATTTGGTAGCAAAAGCCACACAATCACGTTAATGATTTGGAAGAAGGAACTGAAAGCATTGTTGCTAAGTTTGCAGATGATACAAAGATATGTAGAGGGACAGGTAGTATTGAGGAAGCAGGGGAGCTGCTAGGAGAGTAGGCAAAGGAGTGGCAGATGGAATACAATGTGGAAAAGTGTGAGGTTATGCACTTTGGAAGGAGGAATGGAGACACAGACTATTTTCTAAATGGGGAAATGCTTAGGAAATCAGAAATACAAAGGGACTTGGGAGTCATTGTTCAAGATTCTCTTAAGGTTAACGTGCAGGTTCAGTCAGCAGTTAGGAAGGCAAATGCAATGTTAGCATTCAAGATGAGAGGGCTAGAATACAAGAGCAGGGACGTACTTCTGAGACTGTATAAGGATCTGGTCAGACCCCACTTGGAGTATTGTGAGCAGTTTTGAGCCCCGTATCTAAGGAAGGATGTACCGGTCTTAGAAAGGGTCCAGAGGAGGTTCACAAGAATGATCGCTGGAATGAAGAGATTGTTGTATGAAGAATGGTTGAGGACTCTGGATCTGTACTTGTTAGGGTTTAGAAGGATGAGGGGGGATCTTATTGAAACTTACAGGATACTGCGAGGCCTGGATAGAGTGGATGTGGAGGGGATGTTTCCACTAGTAGGAAAAACTAGAACCAGAAGGCACAATCTCAGACTCAAGGGACGATCCTTTAAAAAGAAATGAGGAGGAATTGTGGAAGGCATCATGGATGACTAGAATCAAGGAATAATTGTAAAGCTACCAAAGAAAGGGCACCTTGGTGACAGTAACAGTTGGCAGTTTCTTCAGCCAGAGAATGGTGAATCTGTGGAACTTTTTGTCGCAGAAGGCTGTGGAGGCCAGGTCATTGAGTGTCTTTAAGACAGAGATAGATAGGTTCTTGATTAACAACGGGATCAGGCATTATGGGGAAAAGACAGGAGAATGAGGATGAGAAAAATATCAGCCATAATTGAATGGCAGAGCAGACTCGATGGGCCAAGTGGTCTTATGTAAGAGTGACTGCTGATTGATGCTATCAAAAGCCTTCTTGAAATCAGTAGAGTTGATAACAAATGGCTTCTGATACTCTAGGCTCTGCTCAATGATGTTCCTAAGTGTAAAGACCTACTCACAGTATGATCTGCCATGCTGGAAACTGGCCTGTTATTTGCAAAGGTTACATCAGCTTTTGCTTTCAATCTGCTGAGGAGCACTGAGCTGAAGACCTTGCAAGGTACTGACAGCAGTGTTATGCACCTCCAGTTTTTACATTCGCTAAGGTTCCCTTTCTTTAGCAATTTCACAATTGCTCCTTGCTTCTAGTCATCCAGGAGACTGCTGCCAACTGTTACTGTCACTAAGGTGCCCTTTCTTTGGTAGCTTTACAATTACTCCTTGATTCTAGTCATCCAAAATGCCTTTCACAATCCAGATCTTGTTAAACAAGTACCTGAGTTCTGTTTTGATTATGTTCTTGTCATGTTTCAATTGCTCTGCTGGTATTTCATCGATCCCAGGTGCCTTGTTGTTCTTCAGAGTCTTGGTGGCTCTTTTGTCCTGTGATTGGACAATTTGTCTCAGATTGACATTCAGCTGTTGTTGGGCAGTGCTGTAACTGAACTCTGATGTGGGGTTAGGCTGGTTGATGATCTCCTGACGTGTTCTACCCACCTTGCCTCCAGTTCCATATCATCAAAAACATTCTACTGCCCTTGATTGTTACATACTGTAGCTTTGTGTATCAGTCAGTTCCCGAACAATGCTCTCCAGCATTTTGGAATCATTCCGCTTTGCTGCTTCTTGTGCCTCTTTGCCTTTTACACTATCCTTCATCGTTTGTCTCTCCTGCAGCTCTTCACAACTTTATTCAGTCTTTGTCTCATTGTCTTGGCTTTGTTCAATGTTCTTGTCCTGGTCCATCTTACCCTCTTTGCCAGCTTTCTTTCATAAATCAACTTGCACATTGTGTTAATGATCCATTGTTCTTTAATGGTTTCTCTCCTTTGCCCACTGTTCCTCAATGTTGCTTGACTTCATTAGTCCTTTGAATCTGTTAGAAGGGGCCAGCCAGAAATTGTCTGACATGTCATTGTCTTCCAGATTCTCTGTTGCAAATGGCCTTTGTAACTTTGTGATTGTTGCCTTCTTCAGCTTCAGATGGATCTTGCCTTTAACAAGATGATGGCCAGATCCTAAATCAGCACATCGACTAGATGTCATGTAGGGACATCCTTTATCTGCTGCTGAGGCACTTATAATCAATCTTGTTCAGGGTTTTAACATCAGGAGACCTCCAAGTCTTTTTTTTGATATCCTTGTATTTGAAAGAGGTATTCCAAATTTTCATCCCATTGCTTTTGCAGAAGTATAGTAGATGCTCGCCATTTCCATTGAGCATGCTTGCTGACCCATGGGGCCCAATCACACTGTTCAGTCCTTGCTGGCTGCCATCAAGCTTAATATTGAAGTCACTGATCAATAGTTTGAAATATTAGCTAGGTACCTCATCCAGCATTTCCTCCAATATATGGTAGAATTTCTGGCCGTGATTCTCCCATCCCGACCTGCACCTTTTCTGGCGGGTCGGGGTGGTAGATGCACGCGCCAGCCTTGATCTGGGATTTGCGCATCTGCCGGGAACAGATGCCCATGTCCCAGAGGCTGTGAACAGTCGCAGGCCAGACCACACTGGAAACCGGCGGGAAGTTAGGTAAGTAATTTGAATCTATTTTTAATATGTTTTCATTATCGGGAACTTACCGGTCCCGATTGAACCTCCCACCCAACGAGGAGTACTTCATTCCGGCGGGGTTTAGAGTAGCTCCCCACATTTGGGGAACGAGCGGGAGACTCCGCCAGAATGAAGGGGGGCAATCAGGACCCCCCAGGGGGTCAGGCACTAGGGGGGCATGGGCACCCTGGCAGTGCCAACCTGTGCCCCCTGGCACTGCCCAAGAGGCAAAGTGCCCATGCACAGAGGGCACCTTGGCACTGCCCATCAGGCATCGGGCAGTGCCAAGGGGGTGGGGCCTATTGTGGGCAGGGCCTATGGGGCAATCGGTGGGGGGGGGAGGTTCCGCTGCCACTCTGCATGGTAATTGGTCTGGGATGGAGGGAGGGCAGTGATTGGGGCGGGCTGGGGGGGTGGTGGTCTGCCGGGGAGGGGCCTGCCTTCTAGCGGGGTCTGACCTTGGTGGGCGTCAGCGGGGAGGGATTTGCCGGGGTGAGGAGGGGTGGGGGATTGCCACTGCTGGGAGGGGTGGTCTGGACATCGGGATGCTCCGGCGTCAGGGCTGGTCCGGGAATTGTTGTGGGGGCCACGATTGGGCCGCGGGGGAAGAGGGGTGCTAGATGGGCAGCACTGCGGGATCTTGGGGTGGCCAGCGATTGAGCTGGCCAGCAAATGGGGAGTCTGACAGATCGGGCCACTGCGCATGCACAGAGTTCTGGAACTGTCAGATTCCGGTGCGAATAGGCCCCACCTCCCTGGTTTTTAATGAGATTCATGATTGGGACCATAGAGTGGGGAGGTTCGGGTGAGAAATTGAACTGACAAAACAGTTGGGATCTAAAACAGTTTTCCTGACAATTCAGCACTTTTGGGAGAATCACGGCCTATATTTTGTCTCCTTTATGTCTGTCTCTGTTGGTGAATAAACTTTCATGACAGTGACTTTGGCATACCTTGTATAGAATCTTCCGGCGATGATGCAATGGTTTACTGGGTTCCACCTCACCAACGCTTGTACTGAGCATCTGTTGAGTCTGAGGCCAACCTCATGGTGTTCTTCTTGCCTCAGGTAGAGGATTGTTACGAACATACATACGAACAAGAAACAGGAGCAGTCAATCACCCCTTTGAACCTGCTCTGCCATTTAATAAGATCATGGTTGATCTGATAGTAACCTCAAATCTACATCCCACCTACCCCCAAAAACTAATCAGTTCTTTGCTCACCAAGAATCTATCCACCTCTGCCTTAAGATAATCCAAAGATTGCTTCCATGACCTTTTCAGGAAGAGCGATGACCCTCTTGAAAGTTTTTTGACTCATCTCCATTTTAAATGGATGACACCTTATTTTTAAGTTGTGACCCTTAGTTCTAGATTCTCCCACAAGAGGAAATATCCCCTCCATATCCACCCTATTAAGACCCCTCAGGATCCTGCATGCTTCAATCAAGTGGCGTCTTACTCTTCTACACTGCAGTGGATACAAGTCTAGCCTATCGATCCTTTCCTCATAAAATAAACCGCCCATTCCAAATATTAGTCTGATTAAACTTCCTTGAACAGCATCCAATACATTTACATCCTTCCTTATAGATGACAAATACTGCACACAGTACTCCAGATAACTGAAGCAGAACCTCCCTACTTTTGTATTAAATTCCCTTCACAATAAATGATAACATTCTACCAGGTTACCTAATTACTTTCTCTACCTACAGACTAGCCTTTTGTGATTCACACACTCAGACAACCAGATCTATCTGCATCACAGGACTCTGGAATCTCTCACCATTTTGATAATGTGTTTCTCTTTTATTCTTCTTGTCAAAATGGACAATTTCACATTTTTCCATGTTATACTCCATTTGCCAGATAGTTGCACATTCACTTAACCTATCGATATATTTTTGTAGCCTCCTTATGTCTTCTTCACTCAGATGTTAAGGGGTTAACATCCCATGAATCTCCGATGATCTTGGCCATTTGTAAAAAAGGTGTGCAAGCTGAGCTCCTGCAAAATGGACAATTTCACATTTTTCCATGTTATACTCCATTTGCCAGATAGTTGCACATTCACTTAAACTATCGATATATTTTTGTAGCTTCCTTATGTACGCTTCACAACTTACTTTCCTACCTATCTTTGCGTCTTCATCAAATTTGGCAACCATCCCATCCATCTGTTCATTCAAGTCATTTACATAAATTGTAAATAGTTGAGGTCCCAGCATTGATCTCTGTGGTACACCACTCGTTGCATCTTGCCAACCTGTGAAAGACCCATTTGTGCCTACTCTCTGCTTCTTTTTAGCCAGCCAATCTTCCTTCTATGTCAATATATTACGCTCAATACCACAAGCTTTGATTTTCTGCAATAATCTTTGGTGTGGCACTTCATCAAATGCCTTCTGGAAATCTAAGTATAGTACATCCACCAGTTCCACTTTATCCACAGCACATGTAATTTCCTCAAAGAACTCCAACAAGTTGGTTAAACATGATTTTGTTTCACAAAACCATGTTTAAAGTTTAAAGTTTATCTATGCATGTCACAAGTAGGCTCACATAAACACTGCAATGAAGTTACTGCGAAAAGCCCCGAGTCACCACATTCCGGCACTTGTTCGGGTACACTGAGGGAGAATTTAGCATGGCCAATGCACCTAACCAGCACGTCTTTTTACTGTTGACTCTGTCTGATTGCCTTGAACTTATCCAAGTGCCCTGCTGTAGCTTATTTAATAATACTTTCTGAAATTTTCCCTGTGACAGATATTAAGCTAACTGGCCTATAGTTTCCCACTTTCTCGTCCTTTTTTGAATAAAGGCGATATATTTGCTAACTTCAAATCTAATGAGACTTCCTGAACCTAAGGAGTTTTGGAAAATTAAAACCAATGCAACAGCTATCTCACTCGTCATTTATTTTAAGATCCTAGGATGATGTTCATCAGGACTTGGCACTTGTCAGCCCACATCTCCAACAATTTACTCAGTACCACTTCTCTGGTAATTGTAATTTTCCTGAGTTCCTCCTTCCCTTCCATTTTCATATTTAAAGCTGCTTCTGGGATACTTGTATCCTCTATAGTGAAGGCTGATACAAAATACCTATTCAATTTATCTGCCATTTCCCTGTTTTCACAGGCTAATCCTCTCTTCACGACTGGTGGTAGAATTTAAATTCAATTAATAAAACTGAAATTGAAAGCTAGTTTCAGTAGTGATGACCATGACATTTTCATAAAAACCCATTGGGCAAAATGTTATGAGAATGATTCTAAGTGTCCAGCTAGCATGAAAATGGGAGAGTTGCAGATCCTTTTTTTGGGTGAGTTTTCATGCCCAATATTGTGCACATAGTGCAAGGAAAAATGGTCTAGACCATTTCTAGCTGCTGCAGGCAGTGGGCTGGGTTTAATTCGCCAGCCAGCCTGCAGAGGGAGCTATTGCAAACCTCTGATTCTGTACAAGCACAATAGCAGTTGCAGAGGTCTGACAGACGGAAGAGATGTTAGGCCCCTGCTGCTGCAGGCAGCCTGAACAAACACCCCCTCCCTTCCCCTATAATCGTGGGGATCCGTGGCCAATCGTGAGCCCACACTGCCTGAAATGCAGCCCCTGCCACCCCCACCGCCGTCCAGACTAATCGCATCCCCCGCAATGATCATAATGCAGAGTGGGGCCCTCATCCCCTGCCCTCCACCGATTGCCTGCAGTATGGCAGCAGGACACCCCCTTCTCCTGATCCGATCGCAGGCAGAGTGCACAGCGGCCCCCCTCCCTTCCCGATTGGGCTTCCCTTCAGGCCCTGTCCCATAGGCCCTGCCCCTGTAAGCCCCATCCCCATAGGCCACAGCCCAATAAGCCCCATCCCAATAGGCTTCACCCCTATATGCCCCTAGGCCCCAGCCACTGCCAAGGTGCCTGGTGGACATTACCAAGGTGCCAGGCTGGCAGTGCCAAGGTGCCAGGCTGGAACTACCCAAGGAGCACCCCACCTTGCCCTCAGCCTTCCCGGGGGGCCTCAATGGTCTCCGGTTCTACCGGTGAGGCCAACACGACTGTTCCCCGTTCTCAGTGCCAGGATTGGTGCTTGCACAGTAGCCCCGCACTGACAGCCTCACGAATCACTGGACAGCCCCACAACCTCCACAACACTGGCTCTCCACCTCCTTACGGCCCCATCGCTGCCCCGTGACCGCTCCCGGGCCCAGCCCCGAATCCCCCTCCCGGCCCACCATGATCTCCAGCCCCCATGACAGTAACCCATCCCCCGCAGCCCCAACTCCCCCCTGCAGTCCCAATCTCTCTCAGCAGGCTGCCCACCAACAGCCCCCCACCCCAGTTGACTCCTTTTGCCAGCCAGCCCCAATCACTGGCCTCCCTCCTTCCCTGACCCAATCCTATGCAGAGTGGCTGCGGGACCCCTCCACCACCACCAGTCACCCCCCTAGGCTCTGCCCCATCTGGCCTGCTCCTAGGCCTCACTCCAAATAGGCCCCTCCCCTTGGCACTGCCCCATGCCCAGTGGGCAGTGCCAATGTGCCCCATGGCCATTGGCTCTTTGCCCCTTGGGCAGTGCCGGGGGTACAGGCTGGCACTGTCAGAGTGCCCATGTCCAGGGGGCACCACCCGCCCACTGCCTGACATCCTGGGGGGCCCTGATTGCCCCCTTTTCACTCCAGCAGGGTCGGGCCACCAGTTCCCCGAATGTGGGGAGCCAGTGTAATCCTTGTTTGAGTGAAACACTCTGATGGGGTGGGAGAGGCTCGTGGGCCCAGGACTGAAGTCTCCGGGCCCGCTAATCTCATTTAAATTGGAGGGAAATGATTATTTAAATCATTTGTGCGTCTCCCCACCAATCTCCAGCGTGAAGCAGACGCCATCGGAAATCCGGTGCTGGGAGATGCTTGCACGAATCCCGCGCATCACTCACGGCAAGATTCTCCTGGCCCACTGCACTAAAATATTAGTGCAGCGGGATGGGAGAATCCCCCTATGTTTTTATTCTTTCTGCCAAAGTACATAACCTCACACTTGTCCACGTTGCATTCCATCTGCCACTTCTTTGCCCACTCTCCTAACCTGTCCAAGCCCTTCTGCAGCCACCCTGTCTCCTCAATGCTACCTGTCCCTCTACCTATCTTTGTATCATTTGCAAACTTAGCCACAATCTCCTCAGTTCCTTCATCTAGATCATTGATATATAAAGTGAAAAGTTGTGATCCCAACACTGACCCTTGCGGAACTCCACTAATCACCAGTTGCCATCCTTAAAAGGTCCCTTTTACCCCCATTTTCTGTCTTCTGCCAGTCAGTCAATCTTCTATCTCTGTCCAAGACTGGAGGAAATTACAATGGGTCGTGAATGAAGTCCAGTCCATCATTCAAACCAGCCTCCCACCCATTGACACTGTCTGCACTTCTTGCTGCCTCGGAAAAGCAGCCAGCATAATTAAGGACCCCACTCACTCCGGACATACCCACTTCCATCTTTTTCTGACGGGAAAAAGATACAAAAGTCTGGGAAAAGTACCAACTGACTCAAGAAAAGTTCTTCCCTGCTGCCATCAGACTTTTGAATGGACCTACCTTGCATTAAGTTGATCTTTCTCTACACCCTAGCTATGACTGTAACACTACATTCTGCACTCTCTCCTTTCTTCTCTATGTATGGTACGCTTCATCAGTATAGTGTGCAAGAAACAATACTTTTCATTGTATACTAATGCATGTGGCAATAATAAATCATGGTGGCACAGTGGTTAGCACTGTTCCCTCACAGTGCCAGGAACCCAGGTTCCATTCCCGGCTTGGGTCACTGTCTGTGTGGAGTCTGCACATTCTCCCCGTGATTGCGTGGGTTTCCTCTCGGTGCTCCGGTTTCCCCCCACAGTCCAAAGATGTGCAGGTCAGGTGGATTGGCGATGCTAAATTTCCCCTTCGTGTCAGGGGGACTAGCTAGGGTAAATACATGAGGTTATGGGGATAGGGCCAGGGTGGGATTGTGGTCAGTGCAGACTCGATGGGCCTCCTTCTACACTGTAAGATTCTATGGATTCTGTTCTAAATCATATCAAATCAACAGTACCTTGTCTCCATAACACTATGAGCTCTTATCTTACTCAGCAGCCTCCTGTGCGGTACCTTGTCGAAGGGCTTCTGGAAATCCAAGTAGATAACATCTACTGGCTCTCCTTTGTCTAACCTGTTTGTTACCTCCTCAAAGAATTCTAACAGATTTGTCAGACATGACCTTCCCTTGATGAAACCATGCTGACTTTGCCCTATTTTACTATGCACTTCCAAGTATTCTGAAATCTCATCCTTAATAATGGACTCTAAAATCTTACCAACGGCTGAGGTCTGACTACCTGGCCTGTAATTTCCCATCTTTTGCCTCCCCCCCTTCTTAAACAGGGGTGTTAGATTAGCAATTTTCAAGTCCTCTGGGATCCCCCCTGACTCCAGTGATTCCTGAAAGAACACCACTAATGCCTCCACTATCTCTTCAGCTATCTCCTTCAGAACTCTGGTCCAGGTGATTTATCCACCTTCAGACCTTTCAGCTTCCCTAGCATCTTCTACTTAATAATGGCCACCATGCTCTCCTCTGTCCCCTGATTCTCTTGAATTTTTGGTGTGTTACTGGTGTCTTCCACCATGAAGACTGACCTATTCAGTTCCTCCACCATTTCTCTATTCCCCATTCCTACTTCTCCAGCGTCATTTGGAACCTTTGTTCATGTTCCTTTCTCAATCATTAATACATATTGAAAACATCAATGTTCAATAGTTTAACGGCTGCGGAAAACATCAATAGTTTAACGGCTGCGGAAAGGCACTTCGAGGGGGATCTGCACACTGAGGTAATATGGGCTGAGGTTAGAAATAGGAAAGGAGCGGTCACGTTGTTAGGAGTTTACTATAGGCCCCCAAATAGTAATAGAGATGTGGAGGAAGAAATTGCTAAGCAGATTATGGATATGTGCGGGGGTCACAGGGTAGTTGTCATGGGGGACTTTAACTTTCCAAATATTGATTGGAACCTTTGTAGGTCAAATAGTTCGGATGGGGCAGTTTTTGTGCAGTGTGTGCAGGAGGGTTTCCTGACACAATATGTGGATATGCCGACAAGAGGTGAGGCCACATTGGATTTGGTACTGGGAAATGAACCGGGCCAAGTGTTAGATTTGGTTGCGGGAGAGCACTTTGGAGATAGTGACCACAATTCGGTGTCTTTTGTTATTGCAATGGAGAGGGATAGGGCCGTACGGCAGGGCAAGGTTTACAATTGGGGCAGAGGTAATTATGATGCGATTAGGCAAGAATTAGGGGGCATAAGTTGGGAACAGAAACTGTCAGAGAAAGAAACTATTGAAAAGTGGAACTTTTTCAAGGAACAAATACTGGATGTCCTTGATAGGTATGTCCCTGTCAGGCAGGGAGGAAATGGCCGAGTGAGGGAACCATGGTTCACAAAAGAGGTGGAATGTCTTGTGAAAAGGAAGAGGGAAGCTTATGTAGGGATGAGGAAACAAGGTTCAGATGGCTCGATTGAGGGTTACAAGTTAGCAAGGAATGAGCTGAAAAAGGGGCTTAGGAGAGCTAGGAGGGGACACGAGAAGTCCTTGGCGGGTCGGATCAAGGAAAACCCCAAGGCTTTTTACTCTTATGTGAGGAATAAAAGAATGACCAGGGTGAGGTTAGGGCCGGTCAAGGACAGTAGTGGGAACTTGTGTATGGAGTCAGTAGAGATAGGCGAGGCGATGAATGAATACTTTTCTTCAGTGTTCACCAAGGAGAGGGGCCATGTTTTTGAGGAAGAGAAGGTGTTACAGGCTAATAGGCTGGAGGAAATAGATGTTCGGAGGGAGGATGTCCTGGCAGTTTTGAATAAACTGAAGGTCGATAAGTCCCCTGGGCCTGATGAAATGTATCCTAGGATTCTTTGGGAGGCAAGGGATGAGATTGCAGAGCCTTTAGCTTTGATCTTTGGGTCCTCGCTGTCCACGGGGATGGTGCCAGAGGACTGGAGAATGGCGAATGTTGTTCCTCTGTTTAAGAAAGGGAATAGAAATGACCCTGGTAATTATAGACCGGTTAGTCTTACTTCGGTGGTTGGTAAATTGATGGAAAAGGTCCTTAGAGATGGGATTTACGACCATTTAGAAAGATGCGGATTAATCCGGGATAGTCAGCACGGATTCGTGAAGGGCAAGTCGTGCCTCACAAATTTGATAGAATTTTTTGAGCAGGTAACTAAGTGTGTTGATGAAGGTAGGGCAGTTGATGTCATATACATGGATTTTAGTAAGGCGTTTGATAAGGTCCCCCATGGTCGGCTTATGATGAAAGTGAGGAGGTGTGGGATAGAGGGAAAGTTGGCCGATTGGATAGGTAACTGGCTGTCTGATTGAAGACAGAGGGTGGTGGTCGATGGAAAATTTTCGGGTTGGAGGCAGGTTGCTAGCGGAGTGCCGCAGGGATCAGTGCTTGGTCCTCTGCTCTTTGTGATTTTTATTAATGACTTAGAGGAGGGGGCTGAAGGGTGGATCAGTAAATTTGCTGATGACACCAAGATTGGTGGAGTAGTGGATGAGGTGGAGGGCTGTTGTAGGCTGCAAAGAGACATAGATAGGATGCAAAGCTGGGCTGAAAAATGGCAAATGGAGTTTAACCCTGATAAATGTGAGGTGATTCATTTTGGTAGGACTAATTTAAATGTGGATTGCAGGGTCAAAGGTAGGGTTCTGAAGACTGTGGAGGAACAGAGAGATCTTGGGGTTCATATCCACAGATCTCTAAAGGTTGCCACTCAAGTGGATAGAGCTGTGAAGAAGGCCTATAGTGTGTTAGCTTTTATTAACAGGGGGTTGGAGTTTAAGAGCCGTGGGGTTATGCTGCAACTGTACAGGACCTTGGTGAGACCACATTTGGAACATTGTGTGCAGTTCTGGTCACCTCACTATAAGAAGGATGTGGAAGCGCTGGAAAGAGTGCAGAGGAGATTTACCAGGATGCTGCCTGGTTTGGAGGGTAGGTCTTATGAGGAAAGGTTGAGGGAGCTAGGGCTGTTCTCCCTGGAGCGGAGGAGGCTGAGGGGAGACTTAATAGAGGTTTATAAAATGATGAAGGGGATAGATAGAGTGAACGTTCAAAGACTATTTCCTCGGGTGGATGGAGCTATTACAAGGGGGCATAACTATAGGGTTCGTGGTGGGAGATACAGGAAGGATATCAGAGGTAGGTTCTTTACGCAGAGAGTGGTTGGGGTGTAGAATGGACTGCCTGCAGTGATAGTGGAGTCAGACACTTTAGAAACATTTAAGCGGTTATTGGATAGGCACATGGAGCACACCAGGATGATAGGGAGTGGGATAGCTTGATCGTGGTTTCAGATAAAGCTCGGCACAACATCGTGGGCCGAAGGGCCTGTTCTGTGCTGTACTGTTCTATGTTCTATGTTCCTAGAACCAGTCAGTTCTGTGCTCTTTCAATGTTGCTCCATAACAGTCACAGTCTTCATTATCAAGTAACTATCCAATTCAAAAAATGCTAATTTTGGATGGGAATCCTGTGGAGAACTTCAGCTGACTGCCATTTTGGGGTTGAAGAAGCAGGAGCCATTACGAGACTTAGCCTCATATAAATGCAGTTGGTGACCTAAGGCATCAAACGGGTGCCCTGATGCAAGTCACCAGTTTTGGGCCTGAGCCTTAAGGAATTTTAGCAGGCTCCTACATTGAATGGGCCGCCTCAGCTAGGTACTGGGGAGGTGTGAAGGGAGATGAAGCAGAGGAGTCTGCATTATTTTTCTGGAGCCAGGAGGATCAAAATGGCAGATACGAAAGCTTCAATATTACTAAGGAAGCAAGTCTCCAAATCCTACTTTGAGGTTCTTGCTGCCCAGTTAATACTAATTTCAGTTTGTTAAAACTAGCCTGAATTTCTTTCTACTTTATCAATTTACCTCCTATAATAAAGACTTTGCGAAAGTTTAACAATATTGCATACTGATTCTCATTCATTTCTTCAGACGTCAATAACATTTGATTGGATTCATTGATTTATTTATCTTTTATGCATAAATCTCTTAGCCATGAATAAAGAACCACATTACCAGTGTTGGTTTCCTACATCAGTACTTTATCAATAAATTTGGCTGACTATCACAGGATTGCCACACTGAAGAACATCTGTGAAAACAATTTCAGCTGCTCTCTTGATAAGGACATATGGGAGTCCATCTGGTGCAAGATAAATTCAGGTTAAATATTTGCACTATATTTTTATAAACTTTTAGTACTGAGTGGGATGATTGTGGATTAATCCACTAACTGCTTTTATTGATGGTTGGAGAAATAAAATTATCACTAGATTGCACTTTTATGGAAGGAAACCATGGCCAACTTTTACCAGCACATTGGAGACAAGCTGGGAAATGGGAGGGTGGGAAAATGGTGGCAAAAAACATTGTGGTTGAGGGAGAGGGGGGTGCGTAGAGAGAGCCCAACATGTTTACAGAAGACAGATAACCAATTTACATCAGTAAAAGGCTAATTGATGTCTATTTTCTGGATCTTCTAACATTTTGTTCCCCAAGTTTTGTTTTGGGCATTCACTATAATTTTCATTGGGCAGGTGCTGATGACGATCATTCATATGATGATCTTGGTCAAATATCATTCATACGATGATCTTAGCCATAGTCATGACTAATGTATGTGCCATCTATCTAGCATTACCAGAACCTGATCTGTGTAGTTAAAGAGGATATTGCCAGTGTAGGGTGTGTCACAATTTAAAATTTTACCCATCCCATATTTTAACTTCCATCAACATTTGTTAAAACCATCTGTAAGAACTAATGCAATTTTTTTATTTAATAAAGCCACCCTATCTTTATCCTACAAAATTGGAAAGTATGAACTTGCATTTCTATTGTGTCTTTCATAACCTCAGGGCATCTCAGTTGACTCATGGCAAACAAATTATTTTTGAAGGGTAGGCACACAGGTCAAAGGTAAGCATCGCCAGCTGGTGGGTATGTGTTCACATGTTGATCTCAGATCACAACCTGGTAGATACACCATAGAAAAGCCTAAGCAGCTGACAGAGGCTGTGACAGTCTAGGTCACTGACACTTGGAACATTGCTGGAAGGCCAGCAATGCTAAAGCTCAGATGTGCCTCTGGAGTGGTCAGCAAGGTGACAGATACACGGATATTTGAACTACATCGGGAAGTGAAGGAACATTTGGCAGAGTCTGAGAACAAGGAGACTCCTACACATGTGCAAGTGGCCCTCAATGTACGACGACTCTCTGGGCTTCAGGCAATCAGTGGATCATGGTGAACGTCATCCAAAACCATGCTGCAGCAAGGCCAGCAGCCTGCCGTCAGCTCAGTTAAAAGTAGAAAGCAAAGATTTAAGAGCACGTGGAAGCAGTTTACGGAGAGGACTTAACTGCACTTGGGGTGCGAGGGTTCCTTGTTTTTTGAATTCACAAAGCCTTTAAAATTATTAAAACCATTCTGATGTGTTGAGGCCTGAATTCTCCTTGCACCTCTTCGCAGACCGTTTGGACTTCAGAACCACTGTGGCCTCCACAAAAAGTTTGATGGATGGGAGCAAACTGTGAGGTTGTGATATTCCATCCCATCGTGTCCCCTCCAATGGGACCAGGTAAATGGTAATGTTAATGAAGGAGGCATTACTAAGACTGATTAGTAGAGATTTTTTTTATTGTATTGCATGGATCTGTCACTAAGAATCATGTGAATGCTGCCTTTATTAATATTTTCCGAGTATCCCTAGTGCATAAGGCATGGCATCTTGCTTGTGGTCCCTGTGGCTCCACCAGAAACTTGCATCTGGTCATCATCTTAATCCATCTCCTCATCATAGGGGAATTTCACAGTAACTTCATTGCAGTGTTAATGTAAGCCCTACTTGTGACTAATAAATAAACTTTACTTTTATTTTATCCTTGTGCCTCTTTATAGCTCCAGGTTGTTTAAGGCACATCACAATGAAACAGGAGACTCTTGCTGGGGCATACTTTAGGTGTCCATCAGATATACCTGAACTGCATCGATATAATCCCTGTGACCTGTTTGATGGTTGTTCCATTTGTGCCAAGGCAAATGTTATATCTCTCTCCTGTACCAGAGTAAAGGTTCCTCAGGCGTCAGTACTTACATGTTCATTGAGTCGCCTTTGTCACTGAGTATTCATCCTTGGAGGTGCCGGGGGGAGGGGGAGGGGGAGCGGGTGTTGTTGGGGGACTAGGTCTGAAAAGGTCAGACATCTGGGACTGCATTTGTATGCAGGTGACCATGGCTGTTTCCAGGGAATGAAAGACACACCTGAAGGAAATGTTTGCAGGTTTGCAGATGTTTATACATTGAGTTGGAACCTTTGCTACAAATACAAAGTTTATAAAAATGTTATGTTTTTGGACTGTGTCTTTAATTTAAGATAAAAAGGGGAATTAAAGGTTTGTGTTACCTGCTTTGAATTCTACTGACAACAGCCTTGACTGGAAGAAGTTGCAAGATATTTATAATGAAGTGAGCTGTTGTGGTGCTGTGGATAGTCTCCAAGTCCCAGAATGGTGTTAGGAAAGTCAGGTTTTATTATTGATTGTATTTTAAACTGTCTATTTAATTCCAAGATAGTATGGAGTTAGGGTCTAGAGGATAGCTGATTAGTATTTATATCTGGATACAAGACCAATATAATTCATGTTGCCATAGAGATGAGCTTTCAGCGAGTCCATATGAAACTATTGTAGGATCAGAGTGCAGCTTTTCCAAAAGTATCATGGAGCCTCACTGGCACAGTCAATCGAGAAAGAGCAGAGAGATGGAAGCAACAGCTCTCTGTTGTTCACCATGCAGAATGCGGGTGGGAGTTACACTCAGATTGAAGAGGCCAGGTATGTGAGAGTTTGAACAAGGCTGGAATATGCACCTAGGTTTGGCTAGAGGGAAGAATCTCCAATTCATCCCTCACCATGAAAGTCAGTTCTGGGATTAGGAATTTCTCACCTGGAAAAGGAAAAAAAAAAGCTAGCCCTTGGGAGCTAAGAATCACCTTGGACTAGTTCCTGGAAAATGACGAGTTTATTTAAGGGATAGAGTTTGACCATGGAGAGGGATTTTCAGTTGTTTTAAAAGTTAATGGGAAACTTTTTTTGTATTTTTAAGTGTAAGTTGTCTCCTGAAATAATATTTAGTTAATATTGCTTTCAGTTTATATGTAGCAGTAAAAATCTTAAAACTTGAAATCTTGATATGTGATCCTTTCAGTCAGTCACAGGAAGTTTGATTTTGTTTAGTTATTGGTCTTCATGGAGATCGTAAAATTGTTGATGAAGGCTATAGACTGTGGGAGTCTTGATGGCCACATGTGTGCAGTGATGTCTGTCAGCACCTGGTGGAATCCAGAGATGACCTCAAATCCAATGGACCTCTTCACCTGACTACTTGTATCTGTGCAAAATTGCTTGTGCTGGCAGTCTTCTTGGACATGGCATCAGTGACCAGCTTGATGCAGTGAAATGCCACAGACTGGGAGATCCCACACATAACCCAGATGAACATAGAGGGATGTAAGTTCAACCCCACAGACACTGGGGTTCAGACTGTCCTCTAACATGACACATAGCCTGTTGATGGCCTCCCCAGAGAGTCACAGTCCTTGGTGACACTGCTACTTTGACTCCTAAAGGTAGCTGAGCCATGGTCTATATACCCTCTTTTGGTGGCTAACTTTTTCTGCATGCGAGAGGTTGCTTGCTTGCCCTTCCCCTTCCTCCTCCAAGGCTAGCACTCCTGCTGCCCTTCTGTTGGTGTCTTGCTGTATGTTGCTGCACCCCACTAGAGGAGTCAAGCATGAATGAACAAGGTCAATGGCTTGTAGATTCACCCAGTTTCCAGGGCCTCTACCCACAAAAGTACTAGCTTTGATATACCATTCTGGCAGAATGCCCTGCAGCTCTTGCACCTTTTCCCCTTTCTCTACATTGTCCAGGCCAATGCCCACTATCCTCTGTGTCAAGGCTCACCAATTGCTCAATAGCTGCCATTTGTAGCCAGAGCTAACCTGCTTATTCTATGCCTGGTGAGGCACTGAAACTTCATGCGTACATGCAGGCCTGGAAAAATGTGAAAACACCTGTAAAATACAGGTTAATTGCCCTTTCGATCAGCTTAACGACCTGCCTGTCTCATGGAGGTGACAGCGAGAAGACTTTGGGCTTCTGTCCCATCATCTTCCCATCAGATATTGTAACCCCTCCCGCCTCTCAGCCCACCTCTAATGGGCAGGAGAAATTCAGCCCAATATCTTTGGAGTGGGGAAGACTGCTTTCACTGAGCCAAGGCTGATATGATATTGCTGACTTTCATTGGAGTTACTGTATCTTCCCTTGAACTTTTAATTTGCTTTGTTTTATGCATATGAAACTATTACTACTATTTCCTTTTATATCATTTAATTTTGTGTCATGCTTCCCCCCAGTTCTTCTAATTTTACTTTCTATCTCTCCACTACCCTTTCTTCAAGTTTGTATGAGAGCTCTAATCTTATTGTATGCTTTAATGCTTTAAAGTTTCAATTCAGTTTTCAAGCTCAATACTTTGATATGCCTGATTGTCACTTTTGAGGAATATATTCATTTAGTCCTCTATGCATTTCAGATTTAAAATTTCCCATTGCTGATCAGTAAACCTATTTGATCACTTTTTTGCTGAGTTACTTTAGTTAAATGGCATTTTATCTTGCTGAATTTCTCTTCTTTAGCTCTCCAGAACTCTTATTAACTCTCCACTATCATTTTCAATACTTGGAATGAATCTAACTATGTTATAATCTTTATTTCCCAATCATACTTCTATTTTCACATGCTATGTGTCTCACTTTATTTCCCAGAACCAAGTCAAACCGTGCTTATTTCCGGTTTGGGCTAATATTATCTTGGGTGTATCCAAAAAAGCCAACTTCCATAATAGTTGGATGCCTGAATTTAAGCAAAAATAGGGAGCTATTGGTTGCTTCTTATACACGAAAAAATCACTATTCCAGGTGCATTGCGATTGATTAATATTTTTATTTCCGCTAGCACATTACACTTTTCACATTTGACAATCGGAAGTATCACACTCTCCCGTAATTTTATACGATAGTTGTGCATTTTTTCCGACCAGTGACGCGCCATCCCCCAGGTTTTAGTGTTGAAACCCCACCTGAAAAATGCCTACCCAAATTTCGATCGCGCGTTATATGCATTCTATATATCTGTCTGAATTCTCTTGCTCATCCACATTTAATAATAGGGTGTTGTTAACCCGAGCTGGATTACCCACAGACCGCGAAAGTGACATGAGTCTGTGAGCAATCCAATAACATAATGCACGAGTTTTTAGGGGACAAAATCTTAAATACTCTTACATTTTGCACATAGCGTTATCACTTTTCGAGATAGATCATGTAAGAGACGAATTAGTATCATTACAACACGATGATTTATTCGTAACAATGCATTCTTTAATTTTGAAGTGGTGAGATTGATGGCTGTTGCCCGACCTGCTCGAGCATCCGAAGTCTCTTTTGCACTTCAGACTGCAAAAAAAAGCATTTTGTGGTTTGCGTTTTATATTCTCTGATTTCATTTGGATTGCAACGGTCCTTTTGACAAGCAAACTATCGTTGCTTCTCTTCATTCCTATGCCATCTGATGCTCACACACACCCAAGCCCCCTCATTGTACTGAATGTCCTACCTGTTTGAAAATTAAAGGGGAAGGAAAAAACACCGGCCATGCATGTTAGATTAATTATAATGCATGCATACAACATTTGGGATCCATACTTAACAATGACATCATTGTTCAGGAGGCATGCAGCTGCTTTAGAGGGCGCTCACCGAGCGGGTGGACATTTGCAGATATTACAGATATTTCTACCGTAGTGATCCAGGGAGTGGCACACGCCTTACATCTGCCTTCTCTCCCCCTAGTTAAAATCTCACCCGCCAACAACGTGATGTTTTACAATGCCCGGCGTCCCCGGCCGATTTGCGGCAAGCGGCAAAACAGAAATCACATATAACAAACATATCCTCAAAAAAAAATTGCTAGAGGCAACCTACACGCAGCTGACCTCCCCTCAGAAAGAGGGGAGACGCTAAACAGCTGGATGAGTGTGTGTAAGTTTGCAGTCTGCTCGATAGCTTCCAACTGGGGGGTCGGCGGGGGGGGGGGGGGGGGGGGGGAATGAGGTAATGCCAAATAAACTCTGGATCCGCCCATATTGTGAGAGTATAATGTGGGCATACCGTTCACCATCACATGTTGCACTCACACCACATACATATAAACGGGATGGCAACGATGCCAGACGTGTAGGTGAGTAAAAAAATGCAATAAATTGCACAATTCCAAAGAACCGGGCGAGTCGTTGCATTTGCATTGAAAAAAAAATAAGGTGCACACACTGAAAGGGGATGGGATGGTGGGGAGGTGGAGGGGGAGATGTCTGAAGATTGCAGAAGCGCTCCTGTGTTAGGAGGGATGGTGCTGTGGGTTCGAGCTGCTGCTGTGCCCATCAGCCGGCTCGCGCCCTCCGGCTCGAGCCCTTTGCAGCACCGCTTCCAGTCAGATCTCCTCCCATATATACATACCACACACACATATATAATAAATTAAAATAATTATCCATTGATTCTTCTTTACCTCGCTCTCAAGAGTGATTACGGCGAGATTACCGAGCTCTCCGTGATCATTAAGGCGGGCGGAGGAAAGGCGAAGGGGACCAATCGGCTGGAGTCTCTCTCTCTCGCTACTGGAGAACGAAGCCTTCGCCTCCGCGCGACCGTTAACGGCAGCGCCGCGCGACCTTTCCGTTTAAAATTTGGAAGATAACGGCCGGGAGAGAATGTGAGCCGAGAAATGCGCAAGATTCAAGCGGCAGCGGCGGGCCTGCTGCAATTGTCATTCTTATCTGAAGAGAGAAAGGACCTAGCGAGCTTTTAAAAAATAATAATAAAAAAGGGGTGGGGGCATCAAGCGACGAGGAAGTGTCAGAGATGTCAAAATGCCACTTGGATGGAGAGGAGGAATGGCGAGCTGAACTGTACACCTCTTGGTGTCTGTGTGTGCCTGGCCCGTGGATCTTGATTTGATTCTGTGTTTATTTTTTTCCCCGGTTGGAAGCTCCTTTGCCCCGGCCGCCAGCCGGAGAGGCTGGGACTCGGCACCACCATGATGTGCGAGGTGATGCCCACCATCAGCGAGGACACCCTCAGCCAGAGGGGCTCCCAGAGCAGCTCGGAGGACTCCAATTTCGAGCAGCTGATGGTCAACATGCTGGACGAACGGGACCGGCTGCTTGACACCCTGCGGGAGACCCAGGAGAGCTTGGCGCTGGCACAAGGCAAACTCCAGGATGTCATTTACGACAGGGACTCTCTGCAGCGCCAGCTTAACTCTGCACTGCCCCAGGTAGGCACCTCCGACTTCTGAAAGCGATGCTTAAATAAAAATCTCCAGTCACTGACAGCAATGTGCATTATTGCAACCATGGAGCCATCTTTCCGCTTTTTTTTCGCGTACACGATTCTATTTTTCTGTCATGACTTTTACCACCAGATGCATCCAGATGTTGGCATGAGGTTCTCTGAAGTGGGTGTATGATGTGATGCTCTTGGCTGCTGTGCAGTATCCATTGAATTCATCAGTACCGTATAGTTTGACAGGTGTATTGCGATTATGTTACTACATGCAATGGTTTAAAGGGAGAAATTGATCAACGAAAAATTACCAATCTATTAATTTAAAGTTGCATTTTTATTGAGGATATAAAATAGTCTGGTTCACTGTGATTTTCTTTTCATAGGCAAATTAAATCTGCTATTTTTCAAAACACATGATATAAATTCAAATGTTAATTTAGTCAATAATATGCAATTTAATGAATAATTAAATTGTGTATTAACATACTGTGTTTAATAAATATGAAATTTTTCTCAAAGTCCAGAATTTGAATTAATAAAAAACATTCTTAATGCTGTGCATGTATAAACAATTAGATTGTTTGAAATGTCAAGCAATGACCAAGTTTTTACCTTTTAAAGATAAACTATTATAGAAATTATCTTATGATAAAATATTAGACTGAATTATACGTTCCTATAATTTCGTAGAATTCTCATGTAATTGTTTCATGGTAATCCTGTGCAAAAGTAATAAGCATTCTCATTATCATTGTTTTAACCAAATTCTAGTGAAAAATGAAGACATGTCACCTGTATTCAAAAGGCAGAGGGTCAAAGTTGAACTCAATATTTACATGTTGAAAGGTTTAAATCACTGATACAGATATCTCACATAGTCAGTGTCTTATTTTTAAGGATCTAAAGCATTAAGAAAAGGAACCCAATCATTAATGTTTTATTAAAGTATATAACTTATCAGCTAACTATGTTAGTGTCCAGAGTGTACATCTAGTTGGCATAAGTCTTTTTGAAGGGAGGAATGGATTTGGAATTTATGGAAGAATTACATTTGAAGTCATTGAGATGTATTATTAAATAATACCATAAAGGCTCAAGTTTATTTATTTTATACCCATGGATTTTTACCAGTGCTAATGTATTGAAACGGCATTGTATAAAATAAGGATTGCATGTAGCATGATTGTATATCAGTATAGTATTGCTGTTGTGAGACAAATTTTCAGGTAACACATTTCTTTCTAATGTATTTAGTGGGCTATATGTCCATTTTTGAAATTGTAGTATGGATTGTTTATTTTTATGATGATTGCCTTGCCAATTATAACCGAGATTTTGATGGAATGTTGAGATCATATTTGAATTTCACCATTATATATGTGTGCAGAAGAGGCTACCAAGGCTGATACATGTGCAAATGCCTGTACTTGTGGCATTGGTGACATATTCATTAGCATTTTGGGAATCCTTCCTTTGCTTTCTATTATGCAGCAATGTATCCAGAGGCCTGGATTAATACTCCAGAGAATGGGAGTAAAAATCTAACCATGGTGGTTTGAGTAAAAACATTCAATGTAAATTAAAAAATTAAAAAGTTGGTATCAATCAATGTGACTGTGAAGCTGTTGGATTTTTAGAAAACAGAACTGTTTCATTAATGGGAAGGACATTTGCTTTTCTTACCTGGTCTGTTCTATATATAATTGTAACCCCCACATAAGTACAATTGACTCGTAACTGCCCTGGGAGGTAACTTAGCAAGCTTCTAACAATAGTGGTTGAACAAGGTAGTCCACCAGCAACTTCTCAGGGGAGCTAGGAACAGGCAATGATGCTGGCCTTGCCAGTACTGCCCACATTCTGAGAATGAAAAGTTGCCACCTCCGGGTTTTAAAGTGTGCAACTGGCAGTCTACCAGCCTGACTGTCCGTGCTGGTACATTCCCAATCCACAGCACAGTTGAACATATTTCATTGTGTTTCCAAACTAATTGTGCTGACTTCCTTTCTTACATTTGCCAAGGAGAACGGATTCTTATCCATTTTCAACACATAGCTGCTCCAAGACAGTTGTAGCTTTATCATCATCACCTCAGTGTTCATACCAGAATTTTTGTGACTTCATTCTAATATTTGATGTTTAAAATTATGGTATTTTATAGAGTTAGCATCCTGGGATATGTCAAGTTGTTTGAGAAGCTTTCTGTGGTAGATCCAAGACTTATAGTTACACAAGAGCAATAATAACTGTATGATTGTGAACAATTTTATGTCTTGTTGATCTATTAGCCACTTTTTGAGAAATCAAAAGAAAACATTTGCTTTCTTGATGAAGTTAGATACCTCTTGATCAATAAGGCTATTGTAGGAAATGACATCTGCAAACTTCTCGACCACATCTAATTTGCTCGGGGGAGCATGGCAAATGAATGCCTGAAATCAAGAAAATCAAGTCAGAAATCCATTGACTGCCATTTTAACCCTAGAACAGACTAGGGAATGTTCCCCCAAGAAATACAGGTGCCTGCATTTGTAAATCCCAGTTGAGGTTTGGTGACATTAATTGATATCTGGCACTTTCTAACGACAAAGATCTTCCCAAAGGTAAACTTGCTAAGTATAAAGCTAGTGGAATTGGTTTCACAATCTGACTGACATGATGGAAAGCTGCATTCAAAGGAGCATTGCAGTCACCTGGAGGCACTAAGGTCACTTTTTGAGCATTTACTTCACTTATTTCTGATTTTTTTCCTTCTCATCCATTTTCATTAAGCGCTCTACTTCTCATGGGCGCTATTTTTGCTGTGAATATATAGAGAAAAATGAGAAGCAGCTGTAGCCTGAAGAACCAGTGTAAGCAGCAGGTAGGGCCCACAAAGTCTATAGGTTAAGAGTCACTTCCTTGGATATTTTTGAAGAGCAATGTGGGGGTAAATAACCAAGCAGTCTGTTACTTATGTAATGCTCACTGAAGTGGACGTCGCCTTATAGACCAGACAGCTAAACTTCATTGTTGGTTGTCAAAGTAATGTCCAAGCTTCTGTAGGGGATGTAACCATACATTGCATTATAGAGTTCAGAGTTGCCAGAGAAAATCAGGATATTATCTTTGCAATGGACATCAACAGCGAGAATTAGAGAAATCTGAAATTTGCAGCAGTAATTGACTTCCCTCAGGTCCACGGCATCATAGCTAAGTTAACCAGTATCTTACATCAGTAGCAAGACTACTCCATCAATGTTCGACAGGTACATAACCACAGCAGAAAGATAATGCAAGTCATTGCAAGTTTTGCTGGCCACTTCTATGCATCTTCATCCTGCGAAGCATTAGTGGATGGCTATCAGGAGGCAATGAATACTTCTTCTATACATTGTTGATAACAGCCATCGCAACCTCAATACCCCTGGCCAACACAGGCACAATGAGAGCCATGGGATCTCAAGGGACATCTTGGATCTTGAACAATTGGCTAAAGCTGAGGAAGAACCAGGCCAGCAGGGCACATTGCAGCTAGAATGGATAGGTAGTGGTAGATAATTCAGTGCTTTCAATTAGCTCTTCAGTCCCTAAAATGTGGAAAAAAGTGACACTTGGCATTTACCTTGTTATACCTTCACCAATACCTTGATTTAGCTTTATAATGAACGTTGAAAACATTTAACCATCCTCGATGTCAATGATCTGCAAGTGCACAGCAGTAGCACTTGGCTGTTACAGGGGCATTCTAGTCAATGTGACTTTCTTGAACTGTGGTAGGAATTGGTTGAGAGATCAACAAGGAAGCAGTTATGCTGACAGGGGAGGTCATGGCATATTGGAACTGTCACTAGACTAGTAATCCAGAGACCCAGCGTAATGCTCTGGGGACCTTGGTTCGAATCTCTCTATGGTGGGTGGTGAAATTTGAATTCAATAAAAATCTGGAATTACAAGTCTAATGATGATCATAGTCGATTGTCATAAAAAAACCCCATCTTGTTCATTAGTGTACTTTAGGGAAGGAAATCTGCCATCCTTACCTGTTCTGGTGACTCATAGCAATGTGGTTGACTCTCAAATGCTCTCTGAAATGGTCTAGCAACTCACTCAGTTCAAGGACAATTAGGGCTGGGCAATAAATGTTGGCCTAGCCAGCGGCACCCACATCCCCTGAATGAATTTTTTAA